>NC_025999.2:5294372-5457600 GCF_000442705.2 Elaeis guineensis
CAAAAGGAAGAGGGGCGCAGACGAAAAGGTGGAGATCTATAAAGCCCGTCTGGTTGTCAAGGGGTATCGTTAACGTTATGGTATTGACTATAACGAGACGTTCTCCCCTGTGGCAATGCTCAAATCCATTCGGATAATGCTTGCAATAGCTGCCCATCTGGATTATGAGATCTGGCAGATGGATGTAAAGATAGTTTTTCTGAATAGAGAGCTGACCGAAGAGGTGTATATGATACAACCTAAAGGATTTATATCCACAGATGAGTTCAAGGTGTGCAAGCTTCAGAGATCCTTTTATGGATTGAAGCAAGCTTCTCGGAGTTGGAACATGCATTTTGATAAGGTGATCAAAACGTATGGCTTCGTTAGGAACGGAGAAGAGCCCTGCATCTATAAATGGGCAAATGATCTAGTTGTGGTATTTCTTGTCTTGTACGTGGATGACATTCTCTTAATCGGGAATAACATTTCCACACTACAGGGAATAAAAGTTTGGTTGTCATCGCAGTTCTCCATGAAAGACTTGGGTGAAGCATCCTACATCCTAGGGATGAAGATCTATAGGGATAGATCTAAAAGGATGCTTGGGTTATCCCAGTCCACGTACATAGACACTGTATTGAAGAGGTTCAGCATGGAGAATTCCAAGAAGGGCTATCTATCGATAGGCCATGGAATTTCTCTCTAAGAAGGATTGTCCGACAACTCCTGAAGAGAGAGAGTATATGAGTAGAGTCCTATATGCTTCGATCGTAGGATCTATCATGTACGTCATGACATATACAAGGCCAGATGTAGCATACTTACTAGGAGTAGTGAGTAGATACCAATCTGATCCTGGAGAAAATCACTGGAAAGTGGTTAAAGCCATCTTTAAGTATTTGAGAAATACTAAGGACCAATAGTTGGTTTATGACGAGTCAGATCTGAAACTTGTGAGGTTCATAGACTTTAGCTTTCAATCTGACCATGATGACAGCAGAAGCGTGTCGGGTTATATCTTTACTCTGAATGGTGGAGTCATCTGCTGGAAGAATTTCAAGCAGCATACTGTGGCAGACTCTGTTTGTGAGGCAGAGTACATCGCAGCATCGGATGCCGTGAAGAAAGCTGTGTGGCTGAGAAAATTCATCACCAAGCTCGGAGTAGCATCTTCCCTCGATGGTCTGGTCCTGCTCTACTGCGACAGCACTGGTGCCATAGCTCAGGCGAAGGAACCCAAAGCACACTAGCGGACGAAGCACATTTTACGTCGCTTTCATCTGGTCCGGAAGATCGTGGATCGAGGTGACATCGATCTTCAGAAGATCGACGGAAAGGAGAACCTGGCCGACCCCTTCACTAAAGTTCTGGCGATAAAAGAGTTCGACAATCACAAATCGAAGATGGGTATTAGATACTGTACCGAGTGGTTTTAGGACAAGTGGGAGTTGTTGGGAAATATGTCCCAAAAGCCAATCGTCAGCTTGTTGACGGTTGAGCAACCTTGTATTGTAATTGATTTGTTAATAAATAAAATATATTTTTGGTATTTTTATCATAAGTTTTCTTCTTCTAATGAACTCCGTTGTTGTGATGAAGTCCTTAGGACTATTTAGGTTCGATAAAGAGAGGATTTATCGATTAGTCCTTAAAACTGTTCACGACCAAATGATTGGCTGTTAATAAGGACGACAGCTTCTATCGAGCATAGGTCGCTGTAGGCCATATAGGTTGGTTGTCTCTTAACCAAGGAGTGTGGAGACACTGGTATGGCATACAGGTGAGATGTGAGGGTACATCGTCATTGAACGTGACCAACTCCAGAGCATTCTGTTGTCGAGAATGTCTCCGATGGGATATAGGTATAAGTGTCCTTTAGACCTGAGATCGCCTCAGTGACTTGCAAGCAACTCACTGTGCTTTGGTACTGGACTAACTGAATTTCTAATTCAGTGCCGGAAGGCTTCTGGGCACAGTCAAGTACTTGCGAAGTCAGAGTGTGATCAAGATGGGATTGACCACTCCAAGAGTTGGAGAAGAATGAGTCGCTGTATTTCAATTTAGCAAAATTTTGATCAGGATAATCCATCAGATGGATTTGATATTTTGAAATACAATATGGACAACCTGATCAGAGTTGACAGTGGAACTCTGGGTGTCCTATGAGCATTTTGGTCAAAGAGATGAATTATATGAAAACTATATCCGCATGGGCTCTAAGGATGTTCTACACATTTGACCTATCCGACCATCGGGTACCATTGCTAGATGGTCACTTCGATTGGTACAGGAATTTGTTCCTGTGCTACTGGCTTAGGTTCGGACCTATGAGGTCACACACATTAGAGTTCATGATCCGATCGGATGGTTGATCAACGATTAAGAATCGTTCTAGGGTTAAACGATCAATACGATTGACATTTAACCTAGTGCAAGTGTTGCAAGAGGATCGATTAGCAATTCGATTGCTAATTGGCTTAATTTGATTAAGCCAATGGGTTGAGATTAAGTCTAATTGAATATGATTTAATTAGATTTGGTTTGGGCTTGATTGGATCAAGTCCAATTGATTTATTGGATAAGCCAAGTGCAAGGAAAAACTAGTCCTAATTCAATTAGGACTTGGGTCAACCTAATTTCTAATTCGATTAGAAAATTAAATCAGATTTAAATCTAATTTAATCTGATTAAATTAGGTTCTTAATTGGGTTAAGACTTATTTTAATTGGGTTGATTTGGTTTTGGTTTGATTTGGTTTGAGAAATCAAATTTGAACAAGTCATAGATTGAACCCTAGTAAGACTAGGATTCCACCTTGCGCCACCTTAGCCCCCCATGCCCACTCTCTCTTATTTTGTGCGACAAAACCTTTTCTCCCAAGCCTTCACGCACGCCCAAAACTTTTCACTCTTTCTCTCTTACATGGAATGTGGTTTTGGACCAAGTCAAAGTAGGAATTAGTTTGGATTTCAAATTCTATGAGATAGAATTTTAGGAAACCAAAACTCTTTCCTTATGGCACTGATTTTACCCAGATTTTTTCTGGGATTTTCGTGGCTTTTATGGCACATATTGTGCGGCCTTTGCTGGTGGTCCATGGCAGAAAAAGGAGGGGGCGCCCATGAGTTGGGCACCCCTTGTCTTGCCCTGTTTGAATTTTTCTTGACTAGGTATTTGACCTAGACAAGGATTCTTCATATCTCTTTATTTAAGACTAATTTTTTCTTGAAATTTTCGTGAATTACAGAGCATTGAGAGACCTTTGGGGCGTGTGAAAATCAGGGAGAAAGTGTGTTGGGGTGTGGAGATATAATAGACACAAAACTAAGTGTCTTGGTTAGAGAAAAGAGAAGAAGAAGAAGGTCTTCTTCTAGGGTTGCTGATTTTATCTCTTTCCTTCCTGCATCTGTGAGTTTTCTGAGAGTGTCTCACATCTAAAACTCCTACTTCTCATCTTTGGAAGAATCCAAATCAAGGAGGCATCTGATCGACCATCGAAGAAGGATCAACATAGTACTAGCATACTGTGCTGATTTCTTGGACCAGGACTTCTGATCGTGATTCGTGGGCTCGTGTGGACGACTCCTAGAGGTCGGACGCATGTGTGTCTCGCAACATCATCCTTAAGTCCGGATCAGCAAAGTTAGAATGTCTAACTTGCAAGGTAATAGATCTGATCTTTTATATTTTACATTAGATGTAGCATAGAAACATGTTGATATGATCAACATGTAGTTCTTGCTCTTTATATTTTAATTTTTGATTTAATACCATGTAATAATCATGTGATAGGATCTTAGATCTAGGGATTCTCTGGTTTTATAAGATAAATTTATGATTTATTTTAGTCTTCCACTGTCTGATCTTGAAAAAGTTTCAAGATCTAACCCTGAAACTCTAGATTTGGTTCCTTCATATTCTTCTTTTGATTTCTATGTAAAATAAGGAAAACAATCTTCTGAATTGAAGGTCACTGTTATTTCATGCCAATTGTTTTCCATCTTTGATGGGCAGCGCATCTAATGACTGAAGTTCATTAGTAAGGAATTAAATGTCAACATACTAAAGGGTGATTCAGCTTAAAGGCATTGCAAGTAATTCGTAAACTTTGACGAATTATTTTTTCATCCACAAAACCAATTTCTGTGTATGGGATGTAGAGAACTACATTTCCAACCCTAACAGAATGTTTGAACATGAAAAAGGGCTGCAGTTCTTATATTCTTCTTAGATGATTTTATAAAGACTTCTTGAACATGATGATCATATTTATGGTTACTTGTCATCATATTCCATTGCATCAGAACAATACGTAACATATCGACCACCATGGCATGTGATATACTGTAACTTGTGGGTTGCTAGCTCAAAAATTCTATCCCTTTTCTATGTGAAGGTAATTATAAACAAATAATAGGCAAATCTCCTTTTCAAAGATGATATATGTCAATCATATACGACTTTGTTCAAAGTTAATTAATATAAATGGTTCCCTCTTTTTTATCATGAATAACAAGATTTTCAGATATATAGCTGCTAAATGTACAATCAAATCAATCTTATTTATATTTGTCATCAGCAATAAATAGAAACTTATACAGGCATGGTTCAAATTTATTTTTTTTTAAAAAAATCAGAGTCTTCAATGTTCAATTTATATTGCCTTAATCTTCACTGATATCTCTAGATATAGAGCATATGTCATGGTTGTAGTTTGAAGAAACTATAATCCACAGTTCTCCTGTCTTTTTGTGGTAATTATTTTCATAACATCTTATTTGTATCTTTTTGCAGAAATTTTTGAGATTTTTGGAAATTTCTTTTGTAGAAAAGCATAAGTCATCCAATGGTAAATGTCACTTATGCACTGAGGCAGTTCCTTTATCAGGTAAATTTTTTTCATAGTCTTCTCCAACTTGTTTTCTTTAACATGGTAAATTTCTCTCTGTACATTTCTTTAGTGTATGGAAATACTTGTTTTTGTTGAGGTAATCATCAGGGTAAAGTCACTTTCTCCCTTATACTGCCTTATTGTTTAGAAAAGCAATATTGTAATTTCTATCGATTCTATAGATCATAAAATATGAGAGTAGTCATGTTTTGTAAATAATATATTAGAATTAGAATGGGAGGGAAGGGGCCTATGCCATTTGTTGATTTCTTCCATTAACATATGTAATATGTGAAAATGGAGAAGAAGAGGGATTTTGTGAAAGAATGGCTTGTATATTTTTTATGTTACAAGAAGCTCTATATATAGAGCAATAAAGGTCCAGGTACAATGAACCTATTGATCTCCTAATGATATATTTTCTAAACAGGATTTGATATATTCTCTGTTTAGGATTATACAGATTTGACATATATCCTGTTTAGTATTATACAAATTTGATATATATCCTAAATAGGATTGTACAAGGAATATTCATAATGATTTATATGTTAACATAATATGTTATTTAACAGATTCTCAACACTCCCCCCTCAAGCTGGAGCATACATGTCATATGCTCCAAGCTTGTTACAAGTGTATTTAATCCGAGAGCCTCTAAGGGATTTAGTAAAAACATCCGCTAATTGACCATTTGAATTGACGAAATTGGTGGCAATACATCCTGATTCAATTTTCTGTCTAATAAAATGACAATCCACTTCTATATGTTTTGTTTTTTCGTGAAAAACCGGATTTGAGGCAATATGAAGGGCAGCCTGATTGTCACATATCAACTTCAGTTGTTTAACTTCATCACACCCCAATTCTTGAAGAAGTGCCTTAACCACGTAAGCTTATATGTTGCAAGAGCCATAGCTCGATATTCTGCTTCTGCACTTGATCTAGCAACTACGTCTTGCTTTTTACTCTCCCAAGAAATTAGATTCCCTCCAATCATGACACAGTATCCTGAAGTAGACCGTCTATTTGAGGGAGAATCTGTCCAGTCTGCATTAGAGTATCCAACAATTTGTGAGTGACCCTTGTCTTCATATAATAGACCTTGTCCTGGAGCTCTTTTGATATATCTGAGAATGCGGATTACTGCATCCCAATGACTACTACACGGAGCCTGAAGAAACTGACTAACCACACTTACAGCAAATGAAATATCTAGTCATGTGATTGTGAGATAATTTAGCTTCCCAACCAGTCTCTGATATCTACCAGGGTCTTCCAATGTCTCTCTTTGTCCAAGAACAAGTTTGACATTCAGATCTATAGGAGTGTCCACATGTTTGCAATCTAACATACCTGTTTCCTTTAGTATGTCTAAAGCATACTTTCTTTGTGAGATAGCAATGCCTGTTTTAGACTGTGCTACCTCAATCCCCAGAAAGTAATTCAATTTTTCCAAATCTTTGGTCTGAAAGTGGCTAACAAATGCTACTTGAGTTGAGAAATCCTGTCATGGTCATTGCCTGTTTTGACAATGTCATCAACATAGACCATCAGATAAATGCATTTACCATGATGATCATGACGGAAGAACACTGAATGATCAGCTTCACTTGAGACATTCAAAACTGTTGGACCATAGCATTGAACTATCCAAACCATGCTCTTGGAGATTGCTTTAGACCATATAGTGACCATCGTTGATGGCATACCAAGCCAGACTCCCCCTGAGCAACAAATCCTGGTGGTTGCTCCATATACACCTCTTCAGCTAGCTCCCCATGTAAAAAGGCATTCTTAATATCCAGTTGATGAAGCATCCAGTGATGCATTGCTGCGAACGAGATAAGAAGACGGACTGAGGCACTTTTAGCTACTAGAGAGAATGTATTACCATAATCAAGTTCATAAATCTGAGTGTATCTTTCAGGAACAAGGCGAGCTTTCAGTCGATCAATTGCACCATTAGGACCTACCTTCACGATATAAACCCAGCGACGCCCAACAGCAGATTTGCCCTGTGGCAGTGGAACCAACTCCCAACTATCATTATCATGAAGAGCGATCATTTCCTTTATCATTGTATCTCATCGCCCTGGATGTGCCAATGCTTCTCTGACAATCTTTGGTATGGGAACATTAGACAAGGTAGAAACGAAGGCATAATAGGATGGAGATAAACGATAGTAACTCAGAAAATTATAAATGGGATGTGGGTTGCGAGATGAACGAATACCTTTTCGAAGTGCAATGGGTGGAATTGTTGCTTCTGCTGAAGGCATGATAGGAGTAGGTGACGGAGGAACAGGAGAAGAGTCACCAGGAGCTGCCATTTACCTGTATCATGGAGAGAAGTATCATTGGTGTCAGCAGGAGGGTGAGAACGACGTGAGTAGACTTGAAAAGGACTGACTTGTGATGGAGGAAGAACAGGAACTGGTAGAGCTTCAGGAATGAGATTTGTGTTTGTGGTGTTTGGTGAAAAATATGGAGATGTTTCAAAGAAGGTTACATCTGTTGAGATAAAATATTTGTTTGTTGTTGGATCATAGCATTTGTAACCTTTCTGAAGACGGGAGTATCCTAAAAAAACACACTTGACTGATTTGGGCTAGAGTTTGTCTTTTCAGGAGTGTGATCATGAACAAAACAAATACAGCCAAACACACGCAATGAAAGATGATGGGGATCTTGTTCTGGAAATAGAATTGAGTGAGGACTTTGATGCTGCAATACAGAAGAAGGCAGTCGGTTAATTAAATAACAAGCAGTGAGAACAGCATCACCCCAAAAACGAAGAGGAACATGATGGTGTATAGTAAGGTACGGGCAGTTTCAATGAGATGCTGATTTTTACGTTCGGTGACCCCGTTTTGCTGGGGAGTATATGCACAAGAGGTCTGATGAGTGATTCCCTGAGAAGATATGAAATTGGTAAAGGGAAAAGATAAATATTCTCTTGCATTATCATTGCATGATAGTTTAATTGAAAGACCAAATTAATTACGAATCTCCGCACAGAAATTTTGAAATATAGAGAATAATTCAGAATGATTCTTCATTAAAAATATCCAAGTGCAACGGGAATAATCATCGATGAAAGTAACAAAATAATGAAATCCCAAAGTTGAACTGACACGACTTGGACCCTATATGTTTGAGTGAACAATATCAACATAGATGTAGCCCTATTATTGACTCGCTTGAGAAAGGAAGCTTGAGTTTGTTTCCTAAGTTGACATGACTCACACTTTAAAGAAGACAATGTAGAAAGATTAGGTACTAATTTCTGAAGTTTGGTGAGACTCAGATGACCCAGACGGCTATGAAGAAGATCGACGGAAGCAGCGGAAGTGAAAGCAACTGGTGGACTTAGATTATTAGAGAGGTGATACAATCCTTCTGACTCATGTTCTGTTCCAATTGTCTTCCCCGTACCCCGATCCTGCACAATAACAGAGTGAGCCATAAAAGTGATAGAACAATCAAGATTTTTGGTTAATTTGCTAATGGAAATCAAATTCTATGGGCATTCAGGAGCAAATAAGACTGAGTTTAAAGAAATAGAAGGAAGAGGTTGAACTTCTCGTATTCCTTTAACCACAGTCTGTGAGCCATTAGCAAGTGTAACTTTAGAGGAAGTTGGAGGAGAGGTGATGTTAGAGAAAAAGTTCTTATTACCAGAGATATGGCCAGATGCACCGGAATCTAGTATCCATGGGCCAATGGGTGAAGACCTGGTCAAACAAGCAAAAGAATTAACAGAGTGGGAGATGCTAGATGAGGATGATTGCTGTTTTGCTGCTCGATACTTCAGGTACTCATTGTAGTCAGCTCCAGTTAAGGTAATGGAATTGGACTGTTGATCTTTTGCATCAGGTAATGGAAGGAGTCTATCTCCATAGGTTTGAGCCATATGAGCTGCAGGTCGGCTAGTGTTGGTAGCAGGGTTCGCCGTACCGGACCGAACCACTCGATACGAGGCGTACCGAGCCGGACCGGTACTTTACCGGTCCAGTTCGGAACTTTTTTTCGAAAAACTCCTCGAACCGTACCGAACCGCTCGGTTCGGTCCGGTTCGTTTTCATACCGTCCAAAATCGAATGGTATGGATCGGTTCGGTCCGATTCGGCGTGAGCCGAACCGTGCCGACATGCCCATATGCATAAAGTGGGGAGGGGGAGGGGGGTGGGGTCGGAGACCTTTTAAATCATTGAGTCTGTTTAGAGTTCTCTGAGAAGTCTCAGAGAACTTTCGAGGACCCGAAGCTTATGAAGGTCTCAATGAAACCGTTGAGACCTCCGAAAAATTAGAAAAAAAAAAAACTCTGTCAAATTGTAGGAGTGGTTCGAGGAGAGGCTGATCTTTGGCCGGAGGTAAGATAATGTGTTATTTTCTTAGTAAATATTTTTTTTTATTTTTGTTGTTAAAAATAGGATAAGAACGAGAAAGAATGAAAATAAGAAAAATCATGCCAAAATCTTGTGATTTTGGGATGATTTAATTATATGTGATAGATCTTTGAAAGATCTACATGATGACACCAAAATTATTAATTTTCGTTAATTATATATTTTTAAATATTTTTAAATATTTATTTATTTAAAAATTAAAAAAAATTAAATTTTAGTAAAAAAAATCAGAGTTTGGGAATCATGTTTAGAATGATTCAAGCTACTTAAATCTAATTTCAATTTTTTTTCAAATATTTGAAATTAAAAAATTATTTTTTTAATTATTTAAATTAAAAAAATTAATTATAAAATAAAAAATATATAAAAATAGTATTATATTTTAGTTAATTTAAAAATATTATTTGAAGCATATAACATATTTATTTTGAATTTATAAGTTTTAAAATAATTTTTAAAATTATTTTAAAATTATATATAATTATTTTAATTATCGTTAAACTATCGTGTTTTGTTGTACTTGCATATATTTATAAGAAAAAAATTTAGAGCATGACGTTCGTTCACTTTAATTAATCAGCTATTTTATAGTATATATTTATTTATATAAAAATTATTAAAAAATTAAAAAAATAAAAAATCAGTGTTAGTTTTGAAATTGAAAATAATGTTTAGAATGATTCAAAACAATTGAAATATTTGAATCTAACTTGAGATTTTTTTGAAATTCTTTTTGTAAATATTTAAATAGTAAAAAATGTTATCAAATAAAAAATATATGTAATTAGTGTTATATTACAGGTAATTCAAAATAATTAGTATTTTATTATACCTGCAGAAATGAGTAAGAAGAAAGATCCAGAGCGTGACATCAGTTGGGATCATGGCGAGATGCTCTCGGCTCGGCATCATTGGAGATGCAAATGGTGCAACACAGAGTTCAAGGGAGGAGGGGAGACTAGGTTGAAGCAGCATCTGACTGGTGGTTATCCTGATGTGTCCATGTGTCAGAAATATCCGCAAGAGGTCCGACAATTGATGAAAAAGTACTTTGCTGATTCGAAAGCAGCGAAGGAAAAGGCAAAGCAGAAAAAGATCGAAGTAGACCGTCGAGCTGCAGAGCCATCTTCTTATCACTCTAGAGAGTCAGAGGAAGTTTCTGCTCCAGATGATGAGGCACAGATTGAGGCTGCCATTCAGGCGAGCTTGACGAACCAGTACCAGCAGGAGGAGATGGCCCAGTACAGAGAGCGATTCGGACCATCATGCTACAAATTAGGATCTGGATCAGCGACTGATAGGGAAGAATTCGAGTTAAAGAGGACTACATCAGTCAGAGAGCCTGGTGGTAGAGGGAGCAGACGCAGCATGTCTTCTTTGATGGGAGCTTTTGGCAGTAGGAGGTCCTCCAGAGATATTCCAGCAGGAGCCAGCATTCAGGATTTGGATCCACATGCTTTGCCCAGCAAGGATTCAAAGCAGCAGAGAATTGACAGTATGCTGAAAAAAGATAAGAAGAAGGATATGTGGCGAGCTATTGGATCATGGTTTTATTTCAGCCATATTCCAGCAAATACAGCAGTTAATCCTTACAATCGATCTGCTATTTCAGCCATAGAGGCTGCCGGCTAGGGTGTAGATCCTCCAGGATCTAAGGACATCTATGGTCAGCTTCTTGACAGCAATAAAGAGGATCTGCAGAGATGGATTGCTTCTTACAAAAATAAATGGTCTACATACGGTCTGACAGTGATGTGTGATGGTTGGACAGGTCCTACTAGGCGGAGCATCATTAATTTTTTGACATACTATGATGAAAAAATATTTTTTCACAAATCAATCGATGCTTCAGATAAGATGCACGATGCCACATATATCTTTGGTCTGATGGAGGAGGTGATTGATTCAGTGGATGAGCAGCATGTCGTGCAGGTCATCACAGATAACGGACCACAATATAAGGCTGTCGGAGAGTTGGTGATAGAGCAGCAACCGCAGATATACTGGACCCCATGTGCTGTACATTGCATTGATCTTATATTGATGGATATCGAAAAGATTCGCAGGGTGCAGTAGGTAGTGGAGATTGTCCAGACCATTACTAGATTCATCTACAACCACACATGGATTCTTTCATTGATGCAGACGTATACTGGGGGGGAGATCTTACGACCGGGTATCACACGGTTTGCTACCAATTATATAGCACTTGATAGTCTTCTTCAGAAGAAAACAGCCCTACGTCAGATGTTTGTCAGTGCCGAGTGGCAGGAGAGCAGATATGTGAGGGCCGGTACTGATGGAAGTCATGTGGAGAACTTGGTGACGAGTCAGTCATTTTGGCAGCGAGCTGAGAAGTTAGTAAAGACTATCAAGCCTTTATATGAGGTGTTTCGCGTCGTGGACAGCGAGAGATATCCCCAGATGGGCTTTCTATATTACATGATGGAGAGGGCAAAGAAACAGATCAGTGAGAATGATCCCAAGCATGTTCAAGAATTCATTAACATTATTGAGCGCCGTTGGGACTATCAGATGGGCAGAGATTTGCATCTAGCCGGTAAGTTTGGATTCAAGAATGTTTTAAAATATTTTTTCGAAGCATGAAAATAAAATTGTGCTTAATTAGTCTTGAAATTTATCTGCAGCTTATTACTTGAATCCGAGATTTCAGTATACTATTCCGGAGATAGATATGGATAGCGAGCTTCTTGTTGCTCTTCGCAATGTCATATATAAGATGGTGTCCGATCCAGAAATCGCGTCGTTATGTCTGCAAGAGGTATGCTAGTTTAAAATAGATGTAATTATTCAACTGAATTTGATCTGATATATTTATAAATAATAAATATATTTTGTTTCAGACGAAACAGTTTAGAGAGGGATCAGATAGTTTTGGAGTCCCATCAGCTGTCGTAAGCAAAAAGCAGATGAATCCAGATAAATTACATATCAATAATGAGCAATGTAGATTGATATGTAATTTTGCTTAATAATATCATCAAATTTGTTATGTAATTTTGCTTTTGTAGCTGAATGGTGGATTCATTTTGGAACGTCAGCAGAAAATTTGAGACATATGGCTGTCCGTATTCTTTCTCAGACGGTCTCTGCTAGTGGCTGTGAGCGTTATTGGTCTACTTTTGCCCTTATCCACAGCAAACAGAAGAAATCGTCTGATACAAAAATACCTCGACGATTTTGTATATGTTCACTACAATCTGAGGTTGAGGCTAAAATGTATTTAGGAGGAAGTTCAGTTGAAGTACACTGATCCGATGCTGGATGATTATGTCGACGAGGATGACGATCCGATTATTGGATGGCTTGCAGGTCAGCAGTAGGAGCCAGAGCTTGATGAGCCAGGATCCCCTCCACGACCAGCCAGTGTGGTGGCGAAGGAGATCAGGGTGGATCCAGGGCAATAGGCAGAAAAAAATATTCCACATAGGGTTCCAGCTGATCAGCCACAGTCTGAGGGGACACAGGGGACTTATTCATCACATGACTCGCTATCCGATACATCTTTCCAGAGATTCGAGCGACAGATGTATAGACGATCCTTCCGGCAGTCAACAAGAAGGCATCCATCCTCCCAATCATAGGAAACTCAGTCACAGAGGGGCACAAGGGGGAAAAAAAAGACAGTTGTACATGCACCACTCTCTAGAGTACAGGAGCTATCTGGTTCAGATACTGGCACCAGGGAGAGTGATGATGATACTGGTAGTAGTAGCCATGGATCTGATGATCAGGGAGGAACTGGAGGACAGGAGCACCATTTATGAGACAGCCACAGGGTGATATTCGATTCACCGGTGAGTCTCAGTTTATGCATGTCACACAGGATAGGGATCATGGTGGACGAGTCGGTAGAGATCGTGGGGAGCCGATTTCATATAGACGACGGGCTCTTAGAGGTCGTCCAGCACATGATGCTGCTGCGAACGATCTTGCACGTGGAGTAGGGTCCATGGATGTATCTGGATCATCCTCGCATTATGGATCCTATTATCCACAGCCACCTTATGATCCATATGCATATGGTACATCCGAGGCATCATCTTCTAGTGGTTACTACCCTATGCAGCCTGGAGCATCTTACGGATCAGATTTTGCTACTGGCATATTTGGATGGACTGCTCCACAACCGTACCATCATCTCGAGGATACTTCTCAGAGTCAGAATTTTAGCGAGAGGTCTGAGATGTCTTACAATCCAGAGAGGATGCCTTATGGGTGATGAATATTCGAGAGTACGGTGCAGCTTGGTTAGAGGGTTGGACTGATGTCCCTTCAGACTATGTTGATGATCCAGACATCTACGAGCGTCACAGACACTCGACAAGAAATTAAATGCAGAGTACATCTTAAGGTTTGTATATCAGTTATTGCGCTTTGTATTTAAATATTTAGATACATTTTAATGCGTATTTTATATATTTTTTCTTTAATTTTAAGATGACATAGTTGAAATATAATGTAAATAAATATATGTTTGAAATTTTGGATCAAGAGTCTTTGTACCGCAACCTAACTCCAAATTGAACTCAAATATGTTAATAATATGCAATATAATGCCATATTGAGGTTGTATTTATCAATTATTAACTTCAAAAATCTTAAAAAAAAAATTTAAAAATTGAAAAAAATATTGTGTACTGGTACGCCTAGACGTACTATATATCGGTACGGTACCGGTACCGTACCATATCGGTCCGGCACCGGCACGCCGTCCGGTACCGGTACAGTGAACCTTGGTTGGTAGATTGATTATTGCTTGGTGGTTGACCATGCAGTGCCTGACAAGTGTCTTGTGTGTGACTATCTTTGTCACAATAGGTGCAATGTGACTTGGAGCCTTTTTCTCTCTTTTCGAAAACCACCGTCCCTACTGATTTCCAGTCTGTACAGCTAACACAGATGTCTCAATCTCATTAGTATTATTTGCATTTAAAGAAATGCGCAACAGCCGTGCAGAGACATCTTCCAAAGAAGGAATAACAGGACTTGTCAAGATTTGATCCCTTACAGAACAAAGATCAGATCGAAGCCCTATCAAAGCCAAGACCATAAAAAACTTATTTTGTTGCTGTTCCTGTGCAGTGATGCTGTCAGAGAATGGCATGAGAGAATTGAACTCATCCTTTAGTGTTTCTACTTGCCCTAAATAACTTGCCATATCTTGGTGGTTTTGCTGGAGATGGACAATATCTTAGACGACTTTATATATGCAGTGCACATCATTAGTATATAAAGTTTTGGCCTTGGTCTAGACCTTACAATAGGTTTTACAGGACTGGAATAAGGTGAGCAATTTAGGATCGAGGGAATGCCATAATAAACTACATAACTATGCATCAATTTTAACCCAGCTTGTTCTGTTAGTGGCAGCAGTATCACTAGCATTCTTAACTAAATGATCATCATAACCTTGCTCCATAAACCATAACTCTATTGATGCAAACCATGATATATAATTATTACTACCTTGCAATTTGACAGTAGTAATGGTTGGGGAACTAGAAATTGAAGAGAAGAGTGGTTTAAAGTCACCTGTAGTTGAAGAATCTCCCTTTTTAGACATGTTTGTTAATCACAGAAACGACTTGTTGACTTGTGAAGAGAATCACAGGAGTAAAATTGAAGTCCGTAAGATTCTGTGAGAGGAATAACACTGATTCCTCACTGAGAAACCCAAAAATGAAAGGCCCAAAGCTACTGTCTCTTTAGTTGTGGGAGAAAAAGAGAAGACCCAGGGATGGATTATGGCTGAGGAGAATCACTGGTCTGAGGCGAGAAAGGTCGCCAGAAAGTTGCTCACGCGCCAGCGCGTGGATGCTGGTTCTGTTTCTCAGAACTCAGAAGAATGACAGGGGTAGAAGATGTAACAGAAAAGATGGAGAATCAGACCTTAACAGGCTCTGATACCATGAAAATAGAGAAGAAGAAGGATTTTGTGAAAGAATGGCTTGTATATTTTTCATGTTACAAGAAGCTCTATATATAGAGCAATAAAAGTCTAGGTACAATGAACCTATTGATCTCCTAATGATATATTTCTTAAACAGGATTTGATATATTCCCTGTTTAAGATTATACAGATTTGATATATATCCTAAATAGGATTATACAGGGAATATTCACAATGATTTATATGTTAACATGATATGCTATTTATCATATTCTCAATAATATGTATATTTATTGTATGTGCGCTCTCTGAAAAGGATTTGGATAGTCCAAGAATTCTGCATTTCTTCCTTCTTCCTTATAAAAAAAAGTAATACTTACATATCAAAGCAAGTACATTACATAGTGAATATATTTCTGACGTTGTTATTACATTATATTAAAAGCTGAGGGTTCAACTCAACAAAGCCTTAATCCCAAAGACCCAAACTAATTGGGGTTGGCTACATGAATCCTTTTGTTTAATTCACTCTGTTTAGGGCCACATTGTTTGGTATCAAATTCTTGCTACATCTCATGTGATTTTTGATCTACCTTTATCCCTCTTTTCTTCTATATATATCAAACTGATCCTGCTTATTGGTGCATCCATCGGCCTGCATTGTATATGTCTGAACTAAGTTGTCATTTTCTCAATTTGTCCTTAATTGGTGCTACATCTACCTTTTTGTAAGTGATTTCATTTCTTATTCTATCTTTTCATGTATTACTATATATCTATCTTAACATTCTTGTTTCGGCTACACTCATCTTGCGCATATATTTTCTAATGACCCAGCGTTCTGTGCCATAAAGCATAGTTGGTTGTATGATTGTCCTATAAAATTTTTCTTTAACTTGGCAGGTATCCTACGATCACATATATCCCACCCACACTTCTCAATTTTATCCATCTTGCTTTAATCCTATAAATAACATTCTCTTCAATCTCCTCTTCCGTATAAATAGTCGATCATAAATACTGTAATGATTGCTCTTAGGAATTTCATGATCCTCAATTTTTCCTCCACCTTTATCTCTATTTCTAATTTTATTTAATACTACATTTCATGTATTTCTTTTTGGTCCTACTTAACCTGAAACCATCAGATTCTAATACACTCCTTCGTAACTCCAACTTACTATTAACTCCACCCTTAGTTTTATCCACTAACTATATCATCTGCAAATAGCATGTACCAAGGAATATCAGCAGAAATATACCAAGTGAGCTTATCCATAACTAGCACAAAATGCTGAGGACTTATATCCTGGGTGTAAATCTAGGGTAAACCAACAAATCCCATTTATCATCTACTTTCATCAGGTTAAATGATATATGGTATATCTTGAAATTTGTGTTTTGAGCTTTGTGCTAATAATGCTATTCATTGTTGGGGCCATTTCTTTGCGATCTTTAAAATTTCTCTAATAGTAATCCAAGCCTCTTCTAGAAGCCCTTAAAATAAAATCTCTCATGAAACAGTATGTTGAACCGTATGACTTGCGAGTTTGACTACTTGAGTTTCTGCATTTATGGGTAATAGAGCTGCTTTCTTACTCTAGGCAGTACCAATGATGGTGTGTTGTCTGTCGACTCTGTCCCTCTCATCAATGTCCTCTAAAACTATGGGAAGTGGTAATTATCAGAGGTGCTAGCGGCCGTAGTAGCTTGGCCCATTTTCTAGCATAGGTTAACCTTCGTAGTGCTGATTTAGATGTGTGATGGTTCGCTATGGTTAAAACTTATATAGAATAGACATCAAGAGCATGAAGTCTATTTTTATGTTTGGCAAATTGTGAGCCGTGAAATTTGGTGCTAGAAGTTTGGATTCCAATAGCCATCAATCAGACAAGGGAAGGGCAAGATGGAGTTAAGAGGAGGGATGTTGTCATGAGAATGAAGCCAATAGGTTGTTTCCAATTGACAATTTGGATGAGTTAGATGCATGGTTGGAGTTCTAGATGGGGTGACAAAGTGGAATTATAGTCGAGCTATTGAAACCTATGTGGGCTGTGGGGGAGAGAGAAGGAATAGATGTGTGGTGTACAGGAGTTCGCAAGAATGAGGAGTTTTAACTTGTAAGACTTGAGAGAGGATGATGAAGGATGTTTAGAGATGCATGGGGAATTGAGTCATTGGTGTTTGATATGAGAAGATAGCAAGATCTTTGTGGTGGTTGAGGGATAAGAGAGATGAACCCTTGACAGGCAAAAACTTTTGTTATAGCACATAGATAATAGTTTAGTCATATCCTTCCAATGAAACATGCTGATAAAGCCATCTAAATTTTGCATACACCAAGGTCCATAAATTTTGGATTGAGTAGTATAGTGATTCATTATTGGTTCAGTACAATATGGATAGTATGGTATGGTATGATATACACCTTATATTGAAACAACCATTGAACTATTTTTCTCACTTTGTTAACTCAATACATGCCACTATGCTTTTGTACATCTCGGCCTTGGTATTGGGTGATATGGGGTGGTATGGGGCTTGTAACAATCCGAACATGAGTTTCATACCAATTCCGACCGGGTGGTTCGGGGTGGTATGGCAGTCCATGACTGTACACTATGGATCATGATCTAAGACATCTAAATTGCTTAAAACAAAACATGATATATTAGTTCTTACCCATTCATCACTGTCACAAAAAGATATATACATGGTTGGATATATAAATTGAAAGACAATTATGTTGATCATGAGCTAGATAATGTAAAACATATCTGAACCAAATTTAGTAGGTCTGGATAGTTCAGACTGTAAGTTAAGTTAAAGTATTATTTTTACTATTTAAAATTATCCTTTTGGTGACCATGGTATTTATATTTAAGAAACTTCCTGAACATTTGATCTTTGTTTTTTTCTGAGATTTGCATATTATAATTATTAATCTAGGATGTATCAGCATGAAACTTTATTAAGGGTGCCTCACCTGCACTCCACTTCAGAATCTCTTAGGAAACTTGCTGAAGCACATACATACTAAATTCTTTGTCTGAATTACTTGAGAGCATCCCCACTCCCACACCCGAATCTATTCTTATACCACTTCTTGCTAAGATTTTGAAGGTCCATCATGTTTTTTGTGATGCTAGTAACATGATATACGTATAGTCAAAGAATGTTCTTTAAGCTATTAATCTAGCAGTAACATTTTGTTAGATTAAGGTCATGTGTAAGGATTCAGATCTCGGCAGGATGTCCTGCGGGATATCGAGATGGGTACCGTCCCATGTGTCAGGACAAGATCATCCTGCCATTGTCCTAACATTCTGACTGGGGCATCTTGGGATATCCTCTGTCCCAAGCGTTGGGATGGAGCGGGATGGTGGTGCATCCCATTGATCCATTCTGTGAGAAAATCGGGACAGTCCCTGTCCCATGGGATTTAAAATCTTGGTCATATATAGGTTTTTGTCCTAAGGGTGACAAAAGAATCTGACTCATTTCTTTGGCAGGTCCCTTGCTTGAGAATACTTTATCCAGGAATTCTGCACCAAAATGTCTTGAGGACTGACATCAACATGACAACCTTTATGAATCGGCTTGGTCCTAAATTCTACTTAGGGCTGTGCTTTATGGCTGACTCCATCTTTAATGAAAAGGCTTGGGTGATAATAATGATGATGAGGTGCTAAGTGGTTGACCTATAAGTTATTCTGGATAGAGACCATGATTCTAACTGTAGATGCATTACCAAAAATGAAGATTATAAAATAATAATGAGGGAATTTGATTAAAAAACATACACGGTTGAAGAGCATCAAAGTAAAAAGTAAACTAAAAAGAAAAGCCACTGGACATTGTTGCTTTTTCAGATATATTTTCTAATTTCTACGCTTATTGGGAACTAAAAGGGGACTCATTTTATATCATATCTTTAATGTTAGGACATGACAATTGCATGATAAATATGGTGCATCAAATGAACAGGAATAACAAACGATCTCCAACAGCCTTTTCATCATGTAGAAGTAGCTACTGAAGACAACTATCTTGGGAGAGGAAAAAAATCACCAAGCTTGTCATTGATTTCAAAAACAAGATTGCTGAACTGTAATCACTTCTGCTAATTGAGTTTACCTAAGCAAAACAAGGGGGGGAAGCATCTTATGTTGACAAGATTATTTCTGTTGTGTGAACCTTCTTGTTCCAGCATTTATATTTTATAATTCTTATGCATGTCTTGCTATAAGAATAAATTTATTTCTCAGCCTTCCTAGAGACTTGGAACCTTTCGTCTTTCAATTTCTTGAGATCAAAGGCTCATACACATGTTGCACACACTAGAAATTCAATCATAGTATGAGTATCAAGAGGCTAAATTGGCTAATATATTATCATGAGTTTTTTTTTTTTTTTGATTCAGGAAAGAATGGAAGATTGGTATTCTGAAGTCTGAACCATAATGTCGGACTGAATTATTGCATATTTTTCATACAATTTAGTTTCTAGCACTCATAGTGCAAGGATTATGTAGAGATATTGTGGGCCAAAAACAGGGGCATATTTGGCAAGGTGAACTCAGATTCAGATTGAAAGTTTTTAAAAAAAGGGACAATAAAAGGTAGCAGAGACCTAAAATAATACTCTAATAGCTTGCAATAGAGGTGATATGACCCTAAAAAGGAAAGGATCATAAATGATGTAGCATCAGTGACTAACCTAAATAGTGAAACAAGGGATTGTTGGTAACTCTTTTATTGATCATATAGTGATGTCTGGTTCTAGTTTATCTTTCATCATCTTGACCAATTAATAATTTCATGTAATATTTCTCTTACATGGCTTAACATATACCGTTATATTCATGTTACAGGCATTGGTTGGCAGCAGTTGGTAGGGAATGTCCGACTGAAATCCATCACGATTTACCCTGTAAAATCCTGTGCAGGATTCAGCGTGTCTGGTTGGCCACTAAGCAATATGGGTATCCTATTCTTTTCTTTGTTTTAATATGCAAATATGTGGATCCTAAATAGATTTTTGTTTCGTCTAGATTTATGTAAGTTTCCAGTAACTATGTTGACTAAGTATGATGCAACGTTGCATAGTGTTTATTACTTGTCAATAGAAAAGCATGTTTTCTTTCTCTATACACACTATCACTAAACCAAGGTTTCAAATACCGGTATTGGAACTTCTACCGGTTTTCTGCTGGAACAGTATATACCAACATACAGTATGGGCAGTTATGTACTGACACACTATGTACCAGTGCTAGAAACATGCCAGAAAGGTACCATTCATATCATCCCAGTTTGGCAGTACTTGAAAACCTTGCTCCAAACGTACATTTTGAGTGCTCTAGGTTGCAAAAGATGTCAAACAATCACATAAACTCTTTGAAGGAATACAAGAAAGCTGAAAGAGGAAGGAAGAATAAGAAGGAAAGGAAGAGTAGAAAGAGTAAAAGACAAGATCAGGAACAATATCATGTCATTTAAAATACGTGAAGCAACCGTAATTATGATTAATAGGCAGGGCATACTCTTCATGGAGTACAGTGACGTAAAGCCCTTGGTTAGTGGCTGGCTACCTCATGGCTATGGTGTATCATAGGCTAATAAAAGCTAAGATTATAACCTGCAGTATATGGTACAGTGACCAAGATGGGCTACATAAAATATTTAACCTAAAATATTTAATGTTACCCATATAAGTACATTCTAATCCATCTTTATTATAACATAGATTTATGTGTTCTAATGCTTATGCCATTTGGGACATCCTATCTCTCTCATCTTCCAAAATGATATTCTTGTTAACATTTTACAGATGCGATCCTGTTTTTGGTGTATTTCGTGTTGCATGAACACCAGATTCATGCCTAGAACATGGATCTAGGATCAAAATCATTTTTTTGGCAAAATATGCTCATTATTCTTCGATAATGTATCAAATATATTTTTTTTTATTTAAATTGCCTATATTGTGCTGTTTCATCTCGACAATCTTCAGCATTATTCATTAGTTCACTAATTCACAATAATTCTATTGTTTTATTCTTCTTCTTAATTAATTTTTATGCTTAATAACTATAATATTGTTTTTGTATAACATTGATTGTTCAGTTTTTAATAAAAGTTTAATGGTGATTTTGATAAAAAAATTGTCAAATAGCAACAAAAAGCTTCAATGTAGATCTAATAGGAGGAGTTGATAATTTAAATCAATTTGTTTCCTAAGACTTGTGCAGGCATTTGTTTAGTCCATACACGGTTATGCATTGGGGAGATCTTGGATATTTATATAAGGCTAAGAAACCCAAATAATATCTTTTGGCTAGTCTTTTTTGGGGGAGGTTTTAGGTTGTTACAAATGATATCAAAGTGCATCCGGCACATGACTTGGCTGATCGCCCATGTTGACTAGGGGATACTGTAGCACGGGCCCATTTAGGGCAGAACATAGGCCAATTGTGGTGTTTGCAATTGGATTTGACTCTAGCATGATGGGGATACTAGGGCTTAAACAGGGAAAGTATATGAGAGCCTGTGCAAGCTTGTATTTTAATCCCACATTAGTTATATGGTGGGTAGATCTTGGGTGCATATAGGGGCAATAAATCCAAATAATATCTTCCAGCTTGCCTTTTTCTATGATTGTTACAAAAAAGAATTGAATACTATGTTGACAGCAAGGTTCGAACTTGCAGCACGGGCCCATTTGGGGCCGACCACGATCCTACCATCGTGTTTGTAATTGTATTTTGATTGGATTTGGACCCTTGGCCTTGTGAGAATGCCAAGGCTTAAACTAGGAGAGTGTTTGAAGACCTATGCAGGCATGTGTCTAGTCCCACATTGGTTGTGCATGGGGGAGATCTTGGGTACTTATATAAGGCCAAGGAAACCAAATAATACCTTCTAGGCTTCTAGCTAATCTTTTTGGATGAGGTCTTGGGTTGGTACAATGCTAAATGTGTTTTTTTTTTTTTTGTGTGTGTGTGTATAAACTGAGCATTAATACTTTGAAAGACAAAAAGGAAGGCAAAAAAAAAAAAAAAATGGAGGCCAAAATAGACCATACCAATGGTGTACCAGCTAGCTTGACATGGTGGGTTTGCGTGGTACATGGTAGGGCTTGTACCATATCAGTAGGAGCTTGGTATGATACTGATTCTAGAGTTTTCAATCCTTGCCTTCTTAGGCTCTGTTAGGAGGTGGAATAAGAGGGAAAAAAAGTCTCTTAACCCACTTATTCTACCTCTTTTAAGCTAAATAATCATTTGAGCACATGAAAAAAAATAAAAACTACTTTTCAAAAGGGAAGAAGTAAGAACAAGTATTTCAGAGAAAATTGTTACACCCTAAATGCTTTACCTTTTCTCCTTCTAACCCATGTACCCCACTTAACGTAATAACTTGCACCCACAAAATGGTGGAATAATTTAACCCTCCCATTTTCCCTCTAACTTACTCCATTTAACCCAATCATTCTCGATCTTAATTCTGCTTCTAAAAGCAGCCAAGATTCCACAGAATACAAATACTACAAACTACCTTCTAGCACTCAAAGATAATATAGACTGATTCTCCATACTTAGAGCACAAATATATAACTTTGCCTTCATATCTCCTATATGCTTCTACATCACCATGCAAAAATCTTGATCTATAAAGTAAATTCTTGATTTATTAAAATATATGTAGCCTCCTGTAAACTTTGCACTTTTGAGTCCATGTGATTGAATCCATTTATGTCTAAACTCCCATGTATCTTTTAGAAGGTCGATGACAAATTTCTTCACAACAAATTAATGCTGTTGCTTAATTTATGGATCTCAGTTCTTGTGAAATGTCTTATTCAACAAAAGAGTTCCTTGATGAAATACTTGTTATGGAAATGATCTTATCATTTATACCTCATTTGTTAATGAAATAACAACTACGTCTACAAGCCACCATAACAAGAGTACTTTGTTCTCCAATTCTATTCAACAGTGGATTATTTGTATAGTTTCCTAGCTCTTTAAAGGTCATATTACACTCTTGACAGAAAAAGATGAGCTCATAAAGTTACTAGGGTCAGATAATTTATTGCGCTTTGCCAATAAACCACTATTGCAGCAAAATATACTCAATTCATGCATGTTGGTTACCCTTGAAGAGCTTGGTACATGTTAACTATGTGAGTCTTAGTTCATCATGATTATGCATTCAATTGTCACACCTTTCCCATGACTCTTCTGCACCATCAAATTCGCCATGACTATCTCCTTTATAATCAAGTCCATGTCTGGTGATACCTCTTCTAGTCTGTTTGTTGCCAGTAGTCATGATCCCAGCTTATTGTTGAATATGTTGTGTCAACAATATCTAAGTATTAAGTATCATTGAACTACATAAGTATGATGGGAGAGAATTTCTTCCTTAACATGTTTAGTCTCCTGAAATTATATCCACTTCCTTTGTGGGGTTTTATTTTGAGATTACATGAATTGTGGAAGCTCTTGATATGTGGTATCTAGGCTGAGTGTTGGACTGCAAAAAATCATCAAATTCTATACATAGTTACATACCAAATCCATGATAAGAATTGTACATTTGTGAACATGAATAGTAAGCTCTAGACCAAAAATATTGCTTTGTCACCTCCTATTTCTGGCCGCTTCTAAATTAGAAAATACATGTGCAATTCTTCTTAAGTGACTTAAGTCTTCTCCCTCTCCTCACTAGGCTGTCCTATATTCCCTTTGTCCAGACCTCTTAATAAAGTCAATACCCTCATTCCTCACTAGGCTGTTCTAAGTTCCATTTTTCCGGACTATCTCAAAGTTGTACTCTCTTATTCCTCTGTTCATGTGATCCCTACCATCTGTTCTTGTGAGTTGGAGGAAGGCCTGGCTTGGATGGAGATCCAGGGCCTTGATCAAGTGAGGACCCAGTCCAGTGAGGCAGCAAAAGAGAGAGGGTGGGGTGGGGTGTTCCCACAGCAAAGGGTAACGGGCTTGAATAGTTGAATTCACTGAGGTTTGACACTAGTGAGGCAGATTAAGAGAGAATCTCAAGACAGAGGATAACTATGCCTGGACTCTTACTTCCTCCTGCAATGGCAAACTAGTGGAGCTAATGGCTTAGGGTGAGTAGATGCATCAATTGGGTGTTGTGGGCCATGCCATTTGATTTGCCTGTACCTTCATCTTAACTGGCTTATCTGGTTCAGTTGCATGAGTACAGAAGAAACAACCGTGGAAAATGATATTCGCCCTTGCCTATATCTTAACTGGCTTATCTGGTTCCATCTTTGCATGAGTACAGAAGAAACAGTTGTGACAAATGATACTCGTTTGGGCATGCATATGTGTTTGCTTTAAAATGTGAAGCAGTAAAAACTAATTCAAAATATTTATGTAGTTCTATCAATGACTGAACAGGCCTGAAATATGACCGAGAATGGCTTCTCAAAGGACCAAGTGATGAAATTTTGACTCAAAAAAAGGTTTGTTAAACTTTTCTACCTAATTAATCAGCATTCTGCTTTTAAGTAATCAGCTGCATGTTGATGAGTTTTCCAGGTTTGAGATATTATTATATGGTATATTGCACATGTTTCCATTTTATGTTTGTCTATAATATAACCATCTATCCCAACTGTTTATGGTCAGCTAAGTTCCCTTGTATGTTAAAGATGGTGGTGTCTTTACAGGCTAGGTTGTTTTGACAAAAGCAATGCCCAAGTAATGCGATTACAACCCAATGGAATTTCTGAAATCTTGCTTGTTTTGGTAAACAAATGTATCATGTATGGCTCGTGCATTGGAGACTAAAGAGACCAGAGGAAATAACAACAAATTAATTCACAGTTACTGACTTTTTTAATGTCCAATTATGTAACATGGAACAATACAGTGACTACAACCTAATGGAAATTCTGAACTCATGCTTGTTTCAGTAGACAGATATATCATGTACGGCTTGTGCATGAGGGGCCATGGAGACCACCATGACCCATGCCACCAGCACTTAAACCCTTGATAAGAAGAACAATCATTTCCTTAGCAAGAATTTGATCTCTGTGCTCTTTAACTCTTCTCTACCAATTCTTGATAATGTTATTCTGTAGGTCTTTCAAACTTCTTTCATAGGAACGGCATCAAGTATATCTGGTATGCTGATTTGATAAAGGTCATATATCATTTTTGAGGTACCCTGGTTATCTGAAGAAAGGTGATATATGATATTATGATGTTCAGCCAAAATATATGTATTTCTAACATCAGTCCAAGAATATTGAGACGATGTTTGTGAGAATATAGCTTCTCAAAAGATAAAGAATAAGTTACTTGGAATGATGAAATTTCATGAATCTTGCTTCTTCTTCCTTTTTTTTTCTCTAGAATGACATAGTTAATGCTTAATTCTGGATCTTGTGAACATTGTGAACATTGTGAACATTGTGGTGCAGATCCTATGGAAATACATAATGGTGGATGTATGTTGAATTAAGTTAATCACGTTGCTGGGATTTTGGAAGGCTCCATCGTGGCATGGGTTATGATAAAACCAGCAAGACTGCTGCAAGAATAAATTGCTAAGCTTTGAACTTATCATGACATGGAATGCCGTACCAGGCTGAACCACCCGGTACACCCCCTATCGTACCATACCGGTCTCATACTGGTATAGTGTCTTGTATCATACTGACACTTAGTATGGCATTGAGACCAGTACGGTGTCTTGTACCATCCGACACTTGGTATGCCATCTTGAATTGTACCGAATCACATATCAACATTGTAATAGGATGGTATCAGTATGGGGTCCGGTATCAAGATGGTGAACTTTGTTCATACATATAGACTAGCATGCATAATGTATATGTGTTATTATGTATTGATTTATGTGCTTTTGCATTTACTAAATGACATTTGTTATGCTTGTTTGTCATATGGGCCATTTTTGTTACTTCATAGAACTTCAGTGATTGTCAGGTAACTCAGGTTATTGTTTGTTGCTGTTATGTATATTGTGTTTTTGCAGATATGTATGCCAATTTTTTTCCTTTTCTTTTTGACTTAAATGATAAGAATCGCTTTTATGTTTTAAGAGCATTTCACTTTCCATGTCAAATCCATAAGAATTTCGTTTGCAGGTACCTGAAATGTGCTATATCCGTACATTTGTTGATTTAGAGCAGGGAAAGTTGTTTCTAGAATCACAACGCTGTAAAGAGAAGATGCAAATTTCTCTTGCAAAGAATTCATCTTGTGAAATGGAGGAAATGAATGTCTATGGTCAAAGGTAATGCTTTTTTTATTTATTTTAGCATATTTTATTAGTTGTCTCTGTTTGAGATCAATCTGCCAATATTTATACAATTATAATTGGTTGGGTAATTATTTTTGCATATGGTCTTTTGCATGGATTACAATACTTATTGTTATTTTTTACCGACAAGTAAAAATTACTTTGAAGTAACAGTATTGGGTACTTGCATTTCATGAATACAGTTGGTGCTTCATATTAAATTTTTCATGTATAGTATGTGCAAAAAAAAAAATCATGTGCATAAGATAAAATATGCATGTATAACCAATTCATAATCTTTAGGTTGCATTTGGTAGCTGGCAATCTATCTAGATTGCTGGTAATTTAATGTGGTTATCTGGATTACCACGTTTAGTATGCTTTTTGGGTTGGTAATCCAGATTGCCTTGGTAATTCAGATTATCTCTCATGAGGTAATCTGGATTTTCAAAGAGAGAGGTGGCTATCCAGATTACCACTACTTTGGTAATCTTGTAATGAAGTTTTTGGACGAAACTGCCCTCATCCTCTCCCACCTCCCCACGCGGTGCCATCTATCGCTTGCCCGTGCCTCCCCCCAAACCCCCCTCCTGTGATCGCGCTGCCCGCCGCTGCTCTGCGCCCTCGACCACTCCTTTGGTGGCCCTCTTACGCCGCCTTTGTGGCCCTCGCCATCGTCCTTCCCATCGCCATCTCCCTCCGTCTGTCCCCCGCCCTCCGCCGCCGTGATCCTTGTACTAGCTGGTCCAGCTCTCGGAGTCGGGCCTCGCTGCCATCTCTTTTTTGACCCTCGCCGGCACGACCTTCGGTGGGGTGGGTGAGGGCGGCGGCACGGGTGGGTGAGGACAGCGATGGAGGCGACTGCAGGGGCACGGGGTGCGAGTTCATCCTGGTGCTAGGGGACGGTGCGGGAGACGCGACGGCCAGGAGGTGGTGTCAGAGCCGTGACGGCTTGGGGACGGTGCCGGATGGCCGGGGGTAGGGGGAGGGGTGTGACGTGCGGGGGAAGGAAGGGGAAAAAATAAAAAAATAAAGATAAAAGTAATAAAAATAATAATAATAAGTATTAAAAAATAATAATTTTTTTTCATATAATAAATTTTATCATTAAAAAATTAAATAAATAATTTAAAATACTAAACTAATAATTTTATTTAAGGATATTTTGAAAATTTGATGTTACATTATTAGTAATCTGATTGTCATACCAAAGATGTAAATTAAGATTTTTAGTAATTTTACTGCAACATTACCTGCGTGTACCTAACACAGTAATCAACATTACTGACAATCTATCCAGATTGCAGGTAATTCAGATTAAGATTGCCTGGCAATGCACCAAACGCAATCTTAGGGGGTGTTTGGTGATCCAAATGGGATCACTACAGTGATCTAAGATCATTGATGATCTAAATCTTGGGGTGATTTGATTTTCAGTGATCTAAGATCATAGTGTTTGGTTGGTCATAGCATAGTGATTAAAGATCCCCAGATATGTATGAGTAATTTGTTTGGTATGCTATTGGAATCCAAGATCACCAAACATATAATATCAAAAATACCCTTGACATATCTCAGATGGATTGTTTTGTTATTTACTAAACAAGTTGAATAGCCATAATATTTGCTTGAAAAGTAGCACTTTGGTCATGGACCTAAAATTGAGAAAATATATAGTATTTACTAGATGCGACAAAAAACTTGAACTTAATATTTGTTTGTCACCTAAAATATTTGAATTTTGAAGTCTTATGAAGAAGTCAATTGAGTAGACACTCCAAAAATATGTGTTCAGTACCTACACTTTTAACAGATTTCAGCAAATATTTATTTTTTGGAGTGCCAAACCATTTCAAGGTCAGACAACCAGGAACTCGAAGTTTCAACATGAACAATTGAAGTGTTCAGATACATTGCTATGGGCCAAACAATTTTGATATACTATTTTCATGCCAATCTTAACCAAACACTAGACCTATTTAACAAAGTTTAACTTGAATGAATGTTAAAAGTTCAGTATACTAGTTCTATTGGATATTATCTATGTGTATAATGTCTATGTAGCAAACACCATGAATAAAATATGATAACACTAAGAATTATAACACCTGAAATTTAAAAATCCATAAACATCCAGACTCCGAATCCACAAACATCTAAAGTATTTTTGTAACTACGAAAGTCCATAATAAACGTACCATAACATTGATGCTAGGCAAAACTAAACAAGAAACCAAAATAAGAGAAACCACCACTAGCTGCAGCTGTCAGGTATAGGTAGCATCACACTGAATCAAAGTCAAATGAGGTTCCATATGCACTACCCTCTAACTGCTTCAGCACATATTTTCTCTTGAACTGTTGAGGTAGGGTAAAAAAGAAGTTAATTTTGGTCTCGTCTTTGCTGATAACCGCACCAACAGTTAACATATCACTTTCACTCAAACCCTCAGTCTTCATAATCTCCTCAAACAGAGCCATATGCCTCTCATCATCTTGCCCCTTCTCAAAAAAGTTTGCAATTCACGTGAAGTTTTCTCTAGTCTCTTCACATGCATTGCTTATCCTTTCAATATGAGTAACCAAGTTTTCCATAATAGTGTCATCGTGCTTTCGCTTTTTACTTGGTAAGCTCCCATTCTGCTTGACAATTGTTGCAGTACCAATACTCGCACCTGTAGGTTGGCAAATAGATGGTGGTGAATCTACTATATCAGGAGTACCTCCCTCAATATTCATATTATCTCTCGAACTCATAGTATCAGCTATGACTTCCTCTTTCTTAATTTGTTCACAAGCATCAGCTGGATCCTCTACAGCCTCTCCAGTTGCTCTATCCTTACCAAACACAATTGGCAAGTCATCATAATAATGGAAAGGCTTGTTTCTCAACCCAGCTACATGGGGATGACTATGTCAACACAAAACAAAGATTGTCACCAAATTGAGAGATACAAATATCTAAAGAATTATATTGAAAAGTGATAAACTGAAATCAAAGTTAGAAAGGAGATAATTAGGTAATACCAGGGAATGCCGTATTGGGCCGAACTGTCCGGTACGGAGCGTGCCGAACTGTACCGGCGGAGAACCGAGATGGTTCCGACATGAAAAACGGCACATGCCGGTGCTGGAGAAGAAAAGAGAGAAAAAAAGAAAAAGAGAGGAAGAGAAAGAGAGAGGAAGAAAAAGAGGAAGGGGGTTTGCCGAAAGGGCCATCGGAGGGCCTTCGATGGGCCGTCATGGCCGTCGGACGGCGCAAACGCCTCCCACAGCTCCACGGCATGAAACAGGGGCGACCCACCCCTGTTTCCTGTATTTTTTTTTTTATAAATATTTTCTTAAATGAAGCCGGCATGGGGTTTGCTGGCTTCACTTAAGTGATGCCGACAAATCCAGTGCCGGCTTCATTTAAAAAAAAATTTAAAAAAAATATGAAAACAGGGGCAGATCGCCCCTGTTTCACGCTGCAGAGCCGCAGGGGGCGTAAACGTCGCCTGCGGGCCACGACGGCCCCTCTGATGGACCCCCTCCCTCTTTTTCTTTCTTCCTCCCTCTCTCTCTATTTCTCTCTCTTTCTCTCTTTTTCTTCTTCGGTTCAGTTCCGTTTTCCTTCGTTGGTTCACTTCGGTTCGGAACGGAATGAGGGCATGCCAAACCGTACCGTCGGCTGTTGATACGGCCGTCGATACTAGTTCCGCAAACCTTGGGTAATACCTTCATCTATAAGTCATAAACATCTTTATTTGCGGCCACACATTTTTCTCTATCATTCCATCCAAATCCTAAGCAGTTTGGTCTTAAGTCCTAACATTTCTGCAATTGCATTGTATTGCTTTTTTAGTAACTTCACATGATTCTCAATATATGGAGTTCCTCTTGGTCCCCAACTAGGAAGCTTTCTCTCCATTATTTTCACCAAATGCTAGTGAAATCCTAGCCTGAATGTGCCATTATCATCTTTCCAACCACCAGCATTTGCTACCTCAATAAGGCACTCAACCAACTTTGCATCTTCACTTTTTGTCCAAATTCTTTTTAGGGAAGTAGTTCTATGTGCTTTTGAGTTTGCTTTCTTATTTCCGTGAGAAAGCATTTCTTCCATCCTAGAAATTAGACACAAACAATAATATATTGCACACATTTGACACAAGTAATCATACGTATTTAATTGAATAAAAAAAGTGACAAATAAAAACATTGAATATTATATTGCAAACATAATACGTAAAATAATAGGAAAATAGATAATGAAATTACAATAAGAATAGAAAACAATTGTTCAGATACAAATAGAAATTTTATAAAAGATAGTAGCCTATGCTTTTCGACTATTCATCCATTGCTCGAACATATCATTTGCCAAATTCCCCCTAAAAGCAGCCCTAACATTACTCGTCTCAACATAGGTTATTCTATCATTAACTTCTTCCTCTTGTGAGCTAGTCACATCCTCAACAACCTTAAAGTCCATTGGGTCAATAGGCATTTCTTCTCTGATAAAGTTGTGAAGAAGACAACAAGTATTTATGATTCTGCATTGGGTTTTTACATAGTAAAAGGACTTAGACCTTAGAATTGCCCATCTTCTTTTTAACAACCAAAAGCATCTTTCTATAACAGTCCTAGCCCGAAAGTGCTTCATGTTAAGAACTCACGAGCACTTGTGGGTTGTTGACCTTATCTCCACTCATTCAAATGGTATCTTTGTCCTCTATAAGGAGCCAAAAAGCCTTCAGCATTGGTGTATCTGGTATCACATAGATGGTAGTAACCTGTATATATTAAATTATAGTAATTACTTTCCAAATAAATAGTGAATCACTTTGTATGAGAATCTAGGTATTCTATTTATCATTTATTTTTACATACCTTGGGGCACCTTTAAGCCATTTCTTCTTGAAATGGCATCTCGAAGCACTCGAGAATCAGTAGCTGATCCCTCCCACCTAGGCAACACATAAATGAATTGCATGTCTTGAGTGGAAACACCAAGGACAGTACTAGCAATCTCACCCTTGCGGCTTCAATACCTAGGCTTATCGATCTCCTCTACATTGACCTTTATGTATGTCCCATCAAGTGCTCCAAGGCAATTCTACATTTATAAGACAATTTATTTAGTTTAATAGTATAGTTTAATTGACACAACTAAAAATAATAGTGTAGAGTACCTTGAACCACTTCTGCCTCTTATTTGTATAGTTCTCTATCACACCTTCAGATTTTCGTAACAGAATGGAATGGAGATGTAGCACAGGACCGCAGAGGCTCTCAAATGCTCGGAGGAGCATGGAAGAGGAAGAATCGAGAGAGGAAGAGAGGGAGAGGGAGGGAAGGAGTGAGAGAGGGTGGGGAGGCCAGCTGTGGCCGCCGAAGGGCTGTAGATGATCGGATCTCACTTCTCAGCCTCCTGCAGTGAAACAGGGGCCCTTGCCCCTATTTTGATTAATTCTTTTATTTTTTTTCCGACTCGCAGTGAAGTCGGCAATAGACACTTAAAAAGATTGATCGCCTCTATTTCGATCCGCATGAGGTTGGAGAGGGAGATTCGGCCCTTCGGTGGCTACCGCCAGCCTCCCCACCCTCTCCCCCACTCCTATCCCTATATCCCTCTTTATATATATTTTTCTTCCCTCTGGAGGAGGGCGGAGCTTTAGAGGCCTCAGCAGCCTCCCTAGCCTTTCTCTCTTCTTCTTTCTGCCCCCTCTCTCTCTTCCTCCATAAATCTCCCTTCCCCTGTCCTTGTCGATGTTTTGTTTCGAACATCGGAAGCATCCCAATCAGCACTAGTACAGTTCAACACACTCTAAATTTGAAGGTTTTGTCTGGTTTGGCAAACCATGGTGCTCACTATAAAATAGAATTGAATTGGACTGGAAACATATGTTAGTCATTACAATATTTTTTGCTCGTGCCTTCACAATGCAAAATCTCCAAGTTTGCCCCGAGGTGTGTGAAACTATATACATAGAGGGAAGGCACCGTCAAGACATTGTTTGACAGCAAGAACTATAGTGAAATGTGAGGCACATGTTATAAGCCAAAGAACCAATCAGGGACATGCACCCATATCTTTTGAATATATAACAAACAAAAATACATTCAGAAAATTATAATCGTTGCTTGTTAAGGTTGTTCTTGAATGGAAACTCGCCAATATCATTGTTATCATCATTAGAATCATTATCATGTATCACTACTACTTGAAGAAAATCTAGACTATATATTGGTCAGAATAGAATCCTTGAGGGACTCAGAAGTTTTAACATCATTATTGTCATCGTCACAGCCACCTTCACGTGTCACTACCACTTGCAGAAAATCTAGATTATATATTGGTAAAAACAGAAATTATTAAGGAACACAGAATTTTTTAACAATTATTAGCAATTATTGATTCCAAACTGAGATTACTACAAACATGCCAAATGATGGATGAGCTTTGAGTTACATAAATACGAGGTTCAAATGAGAGGTTCGCATTGCACGAGTTTTGAATATGATAAGACAGACTTGTTTTATCAACTGGATTAATACAATAATAGTCCATAATCCATCTGCAGTATGAATTATGATGAGCTTATTAAATGTACCAAGGGATTAACTCATACTTTGCTTCAGGTCATTTGTAAATTATAATAGGTCAAATACTCGTTTGAATTATATGGAACATGATGTTTACTTATGCTGTAATATGGATGGATATGATATCACACTGTGAGATCACTTTGTGCAACATCATAGATGGGATATACTGAAACCTCCTATTTCTTTTCATTTCTTTAGGTGGTGATGATCTAGAATCCCCAATGTGAAACTTCAATACATGAACTCCCTCCCTCCCTCTCTTCACCCCACCCCCCCGTGCGTCTCCCTCTCCCTCCCCCTCCCCCTGTTTTTGGTACACCTCAGGTCGGGATGGTACGTATGTACTGAACCAGTAGCTGGCAGCTATGACCTTGGTACCGGTTCAGCTAGACTTGGTTGATAACAAGCTTACACCCATTTGATCAATAAACAAATTCCAAACAAGAAAGTAATTGCATTTAATTGTTTATTTATATAATTATTACTTAGATGTAAAATGGCTTGTTTAGTACTTTATAAAGTTTGTTGATATGCTTATCCATTCAGTTAAAATATTCAAAGTCTGAGGACCTCATAGTGTTTAATACCATTTAACGACTTTGGAAACCTTTGTATTGATTGTAAAGTGGGATGTCAACTTGTTTCTTCTTAATCCATTCCCCTCCTCTCGCCCCCAAAAAATATATATAGAAAAGGGAAAGGGAAAATGGTTAAGGGTTTAAATTATATGCCAAGATTACTAGAGTTCCGCAAAATCTTTGTAGGCCATACACTTATTTGAATTTCGTTGCTTATTTATTGGTAAGACAAATCATGTTGATTGAAAAATCTGTGCTTCATTTTATTTTCTTTTTGCTAAGAGATTATTTGATTAAAAGTTGGCTCATGAATCTTGGATCATTTTTCTTTTGACACAATTCTTTTTTTTCCATGGTGTTGCAAACCAACATCTATAGTTTGTATCATCTCTACATATTAGATGCAAAAAGTGGTTTATTGGAGCTGGCAGCATGTTGTTGATGTTAAAATCTTCTGAATGCTTAATGCCCTAAGACATTAGTTTTTACCCTAGTTGGGGGACGTGTCTTATTTTTAAAGATTTAGAGGAATTATAGCATGTCTATGAAAGTATAATGCCATGTCATGTCCTTAATGATTTGATGCCCTCTGCCCTCATTGCTTTAGGCAAGTGTATTACCATGTGCTTGTAATTTTTGCAAAATGCTTCATGTCATAATAGAATAAATTTCAAAGTTTGGTCATATATGAATCATTATTTCAATCTGTTTGAAATTTCCATTTGAAACCAGATATGAAGTGATGACCTATGATGATGAGGTCAATATGTGGTTTACTGAAGCCATTGCTCGTCCTTGTACCTTTGTGCGATGTTTGAGTTCCAAGAAACGTTCTTGCATGAACATGGTTGGTAGAGAAGGCCTATGCAGGGATAGCAAGAGCAAATTAACTTTTGTTAACGAAGCACAGATCTTATTAATATCGGAGGATAGTGTTCATGATCTAAACAGCCGGTTAAACTCAAGTACGTGTTGCTTTCCATTTTATTTTTACTTCTTGTCCTGCAACTTTACAACTTAGATAGTTATTGCAAAGTACTGCTTTTTTCTTTTATATAACATTGATTATTTGTTTATAAATTTTCCTTGCACTTTAAGAGCTAGAGGTGTCAATAAATTGAGGTTAGGTTAGACTTCATGCTTCCAAGCCAAACCCAGAATGTTTGGTCGGCTCTATAGTAACTTGCATATATGTTCTGGAAAAAGTTATATGAAACAAGAATTATTAAGTTACAAGTCCTTTTTAGTACAGTTTTCATCAAAGTTGCATATGATTTTTCGTGTTCTGCTTCATCTTGTTTTTTTGTCTCTTTTATTCCAGTATTCTCCTTCAGTTTTATGTGGTTTTTTACCATGATGTGATCTGCATATCACATACACAGCAATATTTCCATTTAGAGTTACAAGAGTTAATACAACTCGACAATCAGAAAGGTTTCATCATTCATGCCACAAGTTGTGGTACATCTTTTCTTTTTTATGCACCTTCATGTGTTGAATGCGCCCTTTTAAAAAGCTCATCTGCAAACAACGCATAGTACTTCTAGGCAAACCTACAGATCAATTGAAACTTATTCTGGCTCCTCTTCTCCTATAGTCATTCCACCAAGCATGATCGGCTATAGCCAACAAGCAGAGGTTGATTCAGCTAGGCTTGTCGAGTTATTTCAGAGTCTCTTTCTTCTGATGGCCTATGTATATCTCTTTTGTAAAGCTTCTGTTGAAATAATAATGCCATTCATGATCCAACTGATGTATTATGTGATATTGTTTTGTCTTAATGCCACTTCCATGGGTTTGCTAGTGAGTGATCGGTTGACGTGCAAATTTGTGGTTGGTTGAAATTTTGTAAAGTTATTGTCTGCATTTGAGTTGGCTACTTAAGATATGCTGGTTTGTTTTTCTTCTGGCAGATATTCAGAAAGATTGCTCTTGCTCTGGGCAGACAGTGCTTGTTGATGCAATGAGATTCCGTCCCAATATCGTTATTTCAGGAGCAAAGCCATATGTTGAAGACAGCTGGAGAAGCCTGCAAATTGGAGAGGCACACTTTGTTGTAAATTCCATAGAACCCTTCTTAGAAAGTATAAAGCTCCTTTTTCCTAATATTTGATTACACACGCCCTGAGCATGCCCCTGCACACTTTACTGTCCCACACTGGGTTAGAGTAGGTATGTTAGATAGTGATTATTCATTCTTCTTCATTTTTCTCTGATGCAAGACAACCTTAGAAAACCCTACCATCCAATGACACACTTAAAAAGAAAATCCCGAGCTCTAATTGTGCAAAACCCTAATCTTGATGTGATACAATAGCGATTTAATAATCTGAAAACTAAAATATGAAGCTAACTATCACCATTTATATCAAAGCTTGTCTGTCTTGCTTAAGCACAGCATGTATGATTGCATGTGTATTGGTGGCCTAGCACCTCCTATCCATTGTCCTCTACCAGCTCCATTGCCCTCTGCTTGCAATGCTTCAATCCTCTCAAGAAGCTGGACATTATTAGGACCTTCATATTATTTTTTTTTAGCTGAACATAAGCATCTGAATTTTTTGTTACGAACTATCTGTATTTTGCTACTCCTGGCAAGCTTAAACACAGATTCCTTCCCCTTGAAGAAACACATTGCAAATAAAATAAATTTGCATGTAATGTGAAACTAGTTCAATATGTTAACCTAAGGTCTGGAGTTTTGCTATCAAGTACCATGCCAGTATCTGATTAGTACAATATGGTACCAAACCATACCATATTGACACTCGGTATGTAAATACGTACCTGTTCAATATTGGAACAACATTTTTGACTTTGATTTTTAAGGATCATTTTAGGGTTTATGGATGTTTAAGAGTATGATACTGTATCTTTGAAGTAACCAATTAAGTCTCAATTCTTGTTCAAAGTACCCAATTAAGGTTTATGGATGGTCTAAGAACTTTTACATATTAACACTATTTGTTCAGTTTTTGCTTGACCTATGGGATGCAAACATTTATCTGGTCAGGAATATTTGTTCAAAAAATACTGACCTAGAATCATATTAAGTAGCTCAAAATATATTTATTTGTTATGACAAGAATTATTTCACTGATTGTTGCAGTCTTTAATCATTTGAAGTATTAGGCGGATTTTGCATCTTGGAGAAATGCACCTTGGTTTCATTGTGAAGATTTCAATTTCTATGGACTTATCAACATATAATAGCAAAGTCTCTATAATTGCTCATTGTTTTTTGAAAATAAAATGATCAATTTAAAATAAGTCCATCCACAAGGTTTTGTTTCTTTATGAGACAACTAAACTTTGAACAACTCTCTCTGATTTTGTCCTCTCTTTTCTGCATGCAGTTTGATGTAGGTTTATGTATGTGGGAGGAGCTTTTTTTTTTTTTTTTTTTTAAGGATTTGAGATTCCTGCATGACAATTTTCTTTATGTAACCTGAATTTTGTGTCTTGCTTTATGACGTAAGTTGCAACAACAAAAAAAAAAAACATGTTATTAAGATTTATTTTTCTAGTCTATTCTCTCCCAAAGTTGTTTAACAATGGACTTTTCCCTTGAGAGTGAAGTAAAGCATAATCAAGAATATGCTTTCTCCATATAAGAAAATAAATTATGTATATTCATTTGTGTCTAGATGTTACTAAGACCTTATAGATACTATTGGATATAAGAGAGTAGATGGAGGGCAGTGGTTTGTAAATTAGGAATTATGAGTTAGATGAAGCTGTCATGCCGGAAGCTGCTTCTGCTGTTGCAAGTACTTTTGAACGAGTGTTACATGTAGTGATTCCATGTATAATTCATGTTTGATAATGCAGCTTTATTGAATAATTTTGTGGCATTTTATTCCGTGTATAAAGTACCCATCCCACAGGAAAAGAAGAAGAAAAGGAAAGAAGGAAGAAAAAAAACAAGGGAAGGAGAAGAAAAAAAAAGGAAAGAACGAAATGAGGGAGGATAGGAGAAAGGGAAAGATTAAAAAAAAAAAAAAGAAAAAGGAAACGAGGGAAAGAAGAGAAGGAAATAAAGAAAGAAGAAGAAAAAGGAAAGAAAGAAATAAAGGAAAGAAGAATAAAAGGAAAGCAAAAAAGAAAAAAAGAAAAAAAATAGGAATGGAGAATAACAATGAAAAAAGAAAAAAAAAAAGAGGGGCGGGGGGGCGCAAGAAGGAAGGAGGAAAGAAAAAAGGACGAGGGCCCAAACCACCTTGAGCTGCTCTGAACCGAGCAGCACTAGGAGGTTGCACTTGGATCGGGCCTGTTTGGCCTAGTTCAGACCCTTTACCGAGACAACCCCCAGATGAACCTAATACCATGCTAGTTTGGGTCGGAACACTCCGAACCTGTCTGTTCAGATCGGTTTGGGACCTTGTTAATTTTTAATTCTATTTTATCATGACTCAAATTCTATTTTATCATGACTCGCTGTTTATTAAGAAACACTAAGAACATCAATCTTAATTTCAATACCCCTTGCAAATGGTTTCTTGAATCTACTTCAGTTGTAAATCATATGCTATGAAGTCTATTGATGTCATAGTTCAATTTATTGGACATTGCTAAGTTACAGGTGTGTTGCTCCTTTTCAGTCATTAGGTGGATGCAACCGCTGTCAGATGATTAATCTTGATCAGCAATCTGGACAAGTGAGAAAATTGAAGGAACCTTTGGCGACATTAGCATCATATAGACGAGTGCAGGTTGGTCAATCATGATCCAGTTAATTATTCTTAGATTGCTAAGGTTAAACAAAGAAAAAGATGCACACTACTAAAATAATCAGAGTATGCTCAGGACTTATTTAGAAAGATTGGTGTCACAATCTGCAGCTTATCAATTTTTTGCATTCCTAAATGAATTAATGTCATCTAAATGGAATCAGGGGAAGATTCTATTCGGTGTTCTGTTAAGATACGAGGACTGCATTATGGAGGATGAGGAAGAAAAGAATGGCAAGGAGAGATGGCTTCAAGTGGACCAAGAGGTTTATCCATCTATTGATTAGTTGAGGAGAAAAGAAAAAAATCTCAACCTGTAATTTTCTTTCTTAACCTAAAGGGATGTTATACATGATCTGCCCTGACTTGCAGATGAAGTGGCCGTTTCAGATAGAAGTGTAGATAATAGAAGATTTTGCTCATAATCCTTTTTTTCCCCCAAAAATAGTCGAAATGGAGTTTACAAACTGGTGAATGTAATAAGGATGGTGATCTGTATTTTATCTGTATGCATATCTTCTTGTATATATCATGTGACATCTCCCCTTGATCTCTAAACTCAATAATTCTGTATCCGAGTAAAAGAGAAAAAGAGTAGTCGTTTTGCTGGGTTAGTTCCATGCTTGTTGGCTGCCTGAAATCCAGAGAGTAGCAAGTTATTGTGCAATTTATTTGGGTTTGGCTCTTAGAGAATATTCCTCATTTCAGCTCCATTGAGAACATTGTAAATTAGGGAATTTAAAAAAAAAAAAAAATAATAATAAAGGATAAAGATGGATCTCGTTGCTGCAACCAAAATTCTTGCAAATGGTATTCCTTGTGAGGATTCAACGGAGACCAGCATATTGAGGTTAACTGGCTTGGTAAATTTATTGGGTGTTGATAGTGGTGCTATAGGTTATTAGAATCTTCCCATCCTAGTTCTTAAAAGAAAATTAAAGAATAAAAAAAAAGAAAAAGAAAAAAAGAAGAGCAGGAGGAGGAGTAGACGGAAAAAGAAATTAAAAAAAATAAAAATAAAAAAAAAGGGAGGGGAAAGAAGAGAACCTGTCCAATTTCGCAGTTATCTCGTATGGGGGGCTTTTTTCTTTTCTTTCTTCTTCTTCTTCTTCTTCTTCTTCTTCTTTTTTTGTGGTTTTGGGGTAATGAAGGATTGGATGAGCTCCAAAACACCATCTTTCTGAGAGAAGAAGGTAAACCTCCAAAAAGGAAGATACTAAATTTATTTAAACCATCTACATATGAAAAGGTAGAAGAAGCCCTTTCAACCAGACTGACTGCTCTAAAGAATTCTAGCACTGCATTTTAGAAGCAGTGCTCGTCCGGAAAATTGTAATTTTCTGTAAGACCTTCTAGCCTTACTCACGGAAATGTGATTTTTCCTTGTTTGTTTTTGGGTTCAAAGAAAGCAATGTTTCTTTTGCTTCCAAATACTATAGCATGTACTATGTATTGGCGGCAGCCTATAAGCTTAACCAGGTGTCTGTTTTATTTATATATTTATTATTTTATTTTATTTTATTTTATTTTGGCTCTCTTCAGAAGAGAGAGTTACAAGCAGTACTCTAATTGGCAATAACATAGAGCATCAAGTGTTAATCAATTTGTTTTGTGAAGATTATCGTCGATAAGGAGCTTAGATTAACTGCCAATAACCAAAAAATTTAATTCTTTTAACAACAACAGACTTAATAAAAGGCTTGTAAAGCAAATGTTGAAAGAATAACATCACTACAGAGGAATTAATCTTTAGCCCTTGAAGACATCTGCCAAGGGAGGGCTAGCCATTTTGAGAAAATTTTGCAGTTGCATGAACTCATTCCCTATCAATTCTTTATTGATGTCCTACCACAGCTGAAAATATAATTATAGTAGTCTAGTGAGCACTTTAATATAATTGGATTCAATATACAATAATTTGAAAAAATTATTTGATGTAATTTATTACATAAAAAAAAATATTTGCTATGCACATCTTATGACCATGATAACGCATGGCATGGGATTCTTGTGAGTAACAACCATTGTTAATTTCTTATTTATTACTACTATATTAGTTTTGATGTGCTGGAATTCTTATTGGGCTGTAAAGTGGTGGAGCATCAATATGTGCTGGAATTCTTATTGGGCTGTAAAGTAGTGGAGCACCAATACAATGGCCAATCTAAAGGACCACAAGTGCTCTACTGAGCTATCATAATCATGTTTCAAGTCCATGACAGAACATCAATAAAGTGACTAGTTCAAAGAACTATAAGTACTCGACTTTGAATTACCACAGTAATATTTTAAGTCCATGGTAGGGCACCTATAAAATGTTTAGCCTGGAGTACCACAACTCCATATTCAGCCACACAACTCAATTACATATTTTTTAAGTATTATAATTCAAGATCACACTCTTTTATAAAATTTAATGTACGTGATGACAAAAATCCATCCAAATCAGAATCAATAATATATAACTCCATATAGAGCCATATATACATAATAAATAAGTATATAGCATGCAGCTATCAAAAATCACAAACAGCAAAATTGCGGATACACAAAAATATTTTTATATAAATAAGTGATTAATGTTCAGGAATTCTTACTTCTATTGATCCAGATGCAGTGTCTACTAATCCATATATAGCATGTCTATCCACATCAATTCAATCCATCCTTGAAATAAATGTATTATTGCTAGTTTCTTAATTTCGAAGCTCTACTAATTACTCTTGTTGGTGCAAAAATCCGCTTGCGTCGGAGAAGCTGGAGTCGAAGAAGTCACGGTCGCCGCCGGGACCTGCAAGGAAAGTCTAAATCGGAGGTGGGGTTGCTCTGGCAAGACCCTCCGACGCTCAAGTCAGTTCTCTGCCTCAACAAGAATGGAGTGCTCGAACGGAGAATTTAGCAGAGTTTTGAGATAAAAATGAGCTTAGAGAATAACGTATCTGGGGTTCCCCTTTTTATAGGCGGAGGACCACAGACTGATAGCGACGTTCGTAACCGTCTGGTAGTGGGCCGTCCATAGTCAGGAGGAATTTATTGCGAAGGGTAGTGGAGCGGAATCGTGGCTATTGCCGTAGCTCGCCACGTGGAATCAGTTGCGAGGAGTGGAGCAGCATCCGTTGTCGTGACTTGCCAGCGGATGGGAGAATCGCGCGATATCCGTCGCAGGAGGTGGAGCAGGATCGTGGCCGTTATTGTGGCCTGCCAGGGGGTAGTGGAGCTGTGCGGAATCCGTTGTAGGAAGTGGAGCAGAGCTGCGACTGTTACTGCGGCCTGTCAGGGAGTGATGGAGCTGCGCGGAATCCGCCACAGGAAGTGGAGCAGGATCGTGGCTGTTATTATGGCCTGCTAGGGGGCGCAGATCCATCAGCTGAAGTTCGGCAGCGGTCGGAGTCCGGCCCCCGTAGGGGTCCGGATGAAGTCTGCTTGCAGCCGTCGGAGTCAAGGACGAAGCCCGGCTCCCGTAGGAGTCCGGGCGGAGTCTTCCTGCAATTAAAGTTAAAGGCGAAGTCCGGCTCCCGTAGGAGTCCGGACGGGGCTTACCAGCGGTTGACGTTGAGGACGGAGCCCGGCTCCCGTAGGAGTCCGGGCGGAGTCTACTTGCGGTTGAAATTGTTGGCGGAGTTCGGCTCCCGTAGGAGTCCGGACGAAGTTTGTCTGCAGCCGTTGGAGCTGAGGATGAAGCCCGGCTCCCGTAGGAGTCCGGGCGGAGTTTTCCTGCAATTAAAGTTAAAGGCAAATCCGGCTCCTGTAGGAGTCCGGACGGGGCTTACCAGCAGTTGACGTTGAGGACGGAGCCCGGCTCCCGTAGGAGTCCGGGCGGAGTCTACTTGCGGTTGAAGTTGTTGGTGGAGTTCGGCTCCCGTAGGAGTCCGGACGAAGTTTGTCTGCAGCCGTTGGAGCTGAGGATGTAGCCCGGCTCCCGTAGGAGTCCGGGCGGAGTTTTCCTGCAATTAAAGTTAAAGGCGAAGTCCGGCTCCTGTAGGAGTCCGGACGGGGCTTACCAGCAGTTGACGTTGAGGATGGAGCCCGGCTCCCGTAGGAGTCCGGGCGGAGTCTACTTGCGGTTGAAGTTGTTGGCGGAGTTCGGCTCCCGTAGGAGTCCGGACGAAGTTTGTCTGCAGCCGTTGGAGCTGAGGATGAAGCCCGGCTCCCGTAGGAGTCCGGCGGAGTTTTCCTGCAATTAAATTAAAGGCGAAGTCCGGCTCCTGTAGGAGTCCGGACGGGGCTTACCAGCAGTTGACGTTGAGGACGGAGCCCGGCTCCCGTAGGAGTCCGGGCGGAGTCTACTTGTAGTTGAAGTTGTTGGCGGAGTTCGGCTCCCGTGGGAGTCCGGACGGGGCTTACCGGCAGTCGAGGCTGGCGACGGAGCCCGGCTCCCGTAGGAGTCCGGACGAAGTTTGCCGGTGTTTGACGTTGGCGACGAAGCTCGGCTCTCGTGGGAGTCCGGGCGGACCTCCTGGAGCCGATTCTGCTGAGGACTTCGGCTGTGGGTATTTTATACCCAACACCAGTCCCCCTACTTCCGAGTTTGAATTTCGAACGAAGAAAGTACAGAGAGATGGGTACAGCCGAAGCCGTCCCCTCAAATCCCGCGCACTGCCGCCCCCAGATATTTTGGGCATTAATTGCGCGCGTGCCAGAGTCTTTTCGAATTGGGGCGGTACGAAGGGACTCTTCGAAATTCCCACAGATACACTGGCCCAGGTACGGCGCAATAATGGCCCTGCCAACCGTCAGCCGCTTTTAGCCGCCTGCTAGGGGAGTGGGACACGTGTCGGATGCGGACTGGCTTGGGGGGATTCGCGATCATTATGGCGCCGGATCCCAGGATCTATTTAAACCCATCCTCCCACCTTTAGGTGCCCTATTCTGTTCCAGAGTTTCGACCAGTGTTTGCCTTCTCTTCGAGAGTCCTGTTTCAGTGGGCATCTTCTCGAGCCGTAGGTGCCTCCCAAATCGTCTCTGTTTTCGTCCCTCCGGTCCCTCAGAGCGATATAGGTTAGTTCCAGCACCTTCAACCTTCTTTCCACCGCCTAGGGACCCCTTCTCTGTCATTATTTCTTTTTGCGTCCCTCCGAGTTAGTTTCCTGTGGCCTCTCGTCCCCCTTTCTGTCCACCTTCTTAGGGACCTTTAGAGCCCCCCTTTGAAACTACTCGAAATATCTTCCGGCTCTTCTGCTCCCTGCAGTTCCGGGATCTCTTCCGCCTCAAACCCCCAGGTCCCCGGCTCTGTAGACGAACCTGCATCTGGGGCTGGGCTTCGCCCGGTTTTCGCACCGGGCGCCATTCCATGTTCCCTGACCTCGGAGGAACTCCTTCTGATAAGGGTTCAGTACGGAGTTCCTCCGGAGTACGACCTGGAGCTGCCTGGCCCTTCTGACCGGGCCAGCACTCCCCCTCCCGGTCGCTTTTGTTTGTACCAGGAGGCGTTCCGTGCTGGACTCCGACTTCCGCTTCCTTCCTTTGTCGTTGCCCTCTTCCGTTTCTTGGACATCTCCTTGGCTTCCGTGGCCCCGAATTTTTTTAGGTTTTTGATAGGATTTCTCTCCCTCTGCCACGTGGTCGAGGTCCAACCGTCCCTCTCCTTGTTTAGGCACTTCTATACCTTCAAGCGCCATCCTTCGACGAAGGACTGGTGGTACTTCTCTCCCCAGTTCGGCAAGAAGGGGTTGCTGAAAGGCACCTCTTCTTCGATCCACAATTGGAAGAAAAAATACCTCTTCGTCCACTGCCCGACCTTGAGACTGGGCCTGCCCCCTTGGGGCTCTCTGAGGGATTCTGTCCGCGGGCTCCCAGCCTGGGGGAGGACGACCTCCAGGCCGCCCAGAAGCTTCTAGCTTATTCCGCTCCTTCCCTTCCCAATCTTCTGAAGGAGCAATTTCTTTTCAACATCGGCCTGAGTCCCCAGGATCCAGCGAGTATTCATCTTTTACCTTATCTTCTCTTTTCATGCCTTTCTTCTCTTCTTCTCTTTACCTCTTCTTCCTTCTCTCTCTTTCTTCTTTTCTTCTCTCTCTTCTTTTTTTTTTTTTTCCGACCTCTAACTCTTGATTGATTGGTTTGCTTCTTTTTCTTCTTTCCTCTTCTTTTTTTTTTTTTTTTTAGGAATGGACGCCGAAGCAGCGCGGATGCTCGCCAGGGGCCTGAGGGCTCACAAGAGGAAGGGCGCAGCGACCTCTGGATCGGCGAAGAGGGCCAGAGCGGAGGAGTCGAGCTTAGCTGCACCAGTCCAGGCGGCCCGGCCATCGACATTCCCTCGGATGCCGAGCCAACGGCTCCCCGGGCCTCCTCGAGGAGTCCGCCGACTGGGGCCCCCGTTCCGGGGGTTCGCCCTACGGAGGCGTCTGCCGCGGGGAAAAGAAAGAAATCGGTGGCCCGCAGGGCGAGTAGCCGTCGAAATGCTGCGGACGAGTCCCTCTGCTCCGAGGAGGGGTCGGAGAATCCTTCAATGATAGGGACTTGATCAGGCGGCTGATCAACGGCTGCATTCTGCCTGACGTCGTGGAGAGGATCGACCGCGCCGATCCTGAGCAGCGGGCTTGGGACTCTTTGGGGTCATTCCTTGAGGTAAGCGGATCTTCATTTACACGGCTACTCGGCCTTTGTTCTAATTCCATAGCCGCCCTTGCAGATTGGGCACCAGCTCCTCGCCTATATCGAGGCGGTGAGCCGCACGAGGAGGGACATCCTCCAGGTGGAGGAACACTGCCAGGCCGAGGTTGCTCGCCTCCAAGCGAAGACGGCTGAAGTAGTCGCCCTCCAGGAGGCCCTGGAAAGGGAGAAGCAAGTCCGGGAGGAGGAGAGGCAGATCTTGGAGGAATCGACGAGGAAGGCGGAGGTCGAGGTCGCCAACTTGGTCGAGCAAACTCCGGTCCTGGTCTCGGAGGCCTGAGCCCTTGCGGTAGAGGAATTCAAGGCCTCCGCGGAGATGAGGGACCTGAAGGTCTAATTCGGCCAGGAAGCATTCATTAAGGGGTTCGAGCTCTGCCAAGAGAAGGTGGCCAGGAGATTCCCAGAGCTCGACCTCAGCTTCCTAGGCGAGGAGTCTGAAGACGAGGCCGGTCCCTTGTCAGCCGCCACTGCTGTCGCAGCCCCCGCGCCGAGTTCTCCACCCCTCGCCCCTGAGGTCTGAGACCTCCGATCTTGTACCTTTACTTCGTCGCAATTTTTTTTTCCGTTTGTCTTTAAAAACCATTCAATCAATAAAATTGGATTTCTTGTTGCGGACGGCTTCTCCTTCCCCCTCCCTCCTTCTCTCTGCTTTTCTTCTTGCAATGAGTCGTGCTTTGACGCTTTTGCCTTCCGATGGCAGTGCCCTGCAGAAGCGCTCCCCCTTCCCCTGGGGGTCCCGCTGAAATCGACGATCCAGCGGCTGAAGAAGGAAGTCCTTCACCTGACAAAGAAGTTGAAGAAGACGGAAGGCGAGCTCCGCGAATCGAGAGAAGGTCACTCTGAAGCCACCGCTGAGGCCACCCACTTTCGGAGTCTCCATGTGAAGGGGATCATGGAGTATAGTCGGAGGAAGGCGAACTTCGCAAAGGAACTCGAGGAATGCAAGAAGAGCGCCAGCGACCGAATTTGGGCCCAGGCCGCCAGGATCAGCGTCCTCAAGGTGGAACTGTCAGCTGCGAAGGGGAAGATCAGCCAGCTGGAAGGAAATTCATCCCGGCTCTTGGCCCGGGTCGATGATGAACAGAGGTGGTCGCAGAAGGTCTCCGACCTTCAGCAGCAGCTTCAGGACGCCGAGGTGAGCCACGACGTGCAGCGGGCTAGCTGGCGCAAGCAGGTGGAAGAATATAAAGGGAGATTCAGGACGGCGGCCGACGAAGTCGTCCGTCTCCAGAGGCAGCTGGCTAACAGGGCACAGCTTACTTCCGCCCAAGATTCTGAAGAGCTCCAAGCCCTAAGAGGCACCGTTGAGGGGATTTCTGTCTCCCTCGGGAAAAAGACAGTCGAGCTGCAACAAGTGAAGATCCAATTGGCACTCGAGCGGCGGGCCGTCGCGGACGCGGAGGCGGAGTCCGAGGTCTTGAGGAAGAGGCATCGAGAGGCGGAAGCCGAGAGCCAGCAACTTCGTCGGGCGCTCCAGGATGCGCTGCAGAAAAGGGGAGAGCTAGAAGAAGAGATTGAGAATCTGAGGCAGTCCTGGTTAAGGGACGGAGTAGATAATTCTAGGTCGGAGGGAGCAGGGCCTCTTTAGAGCTCTTTTCGTCTTTCTGTCTTGTCATGTATTTACTTCCTTTTTGTCGTTTTGCCTTTCTTTCCTTGGCCTTCCTGGCTTTGTAGTGTGTATATCGAAAATGGAATGAAAAGGGCATTTTGTGTTACCTCGTCCGCGCGTTGCACTAAATTGCCGTCCGCCGAACTTTTCTTGTCGTTTGACTTGTCTGATGTAGACGTTGTTAGGGGGCGCCCGGTCGTCGATGCGTTAGCTCGCCCTTCTCATCGCGCATGGCCGCAAGCCCGAGCTTGACCGTCCGGGCCCCACATTATTTTGGGGATGTCACTGTCTTCCTAATCGGTGTCGAAAGTCTTTTTAGCGGTCGGAGGTGTTCAGTAGGAGCTCTCCGTTTCAGTTGGGACGAAGTCCTTTAGGTCTTTCGACGTGGTTCATCCTTCATCTGTTCCCGTCGTAGTTCGCCATCCTTCCTTTTTAATTTTCCTCCTCTTCTCGGAGTGAGGGCCTTCCCCCCGTTTTTCGCGGGGTTGCATAGGAGCGAGGAGGTGTCGATGAGGGGCTTTTTCCTTTCACCCGATATTGTTGGGCGGCCGGGCTTCGCCACCATCAGCTCTTGCTGCAAAAGTCGTGGGCGGAACCCGGCTCCCGTAGGAGTCCGGTTGGAATCTTCCTTGGTGTCGTGTACGGAGCCCGGCTCCCGTAGGAGTCGGACGAAGTCTTCCTTGGCGTCGTGGACGGAACCCAGCTCCCGTAGGAGTCCGGGTGAAGTCTTCCTTGGTGTTGTGGACGGAACCCGGCTCCCGTAGGAGTCCGGGTGAAGTCTTCCTTGGTGTCGTGGACGGAACCCAGCTCCCGTAGGAGTCCGGGCGAAGTCTCCTTGACGTCGTGGACGGAACCCGGCTCCCGTAGGAGTCCGGGTGAAGTCTTCCTTGGTGTTGTGGATGGAACCCGCTCCCGTAGGAGTCCGGGTGAAGTCTTCCTTGACGTCGTGGACGGAACCCGGCTCCCGTAGGAGTCCGGCGAAGTCTTCCTTGGTGTTGTGGACGGAACCCGGCTCCCGTAGGAGTCCAGATGAAGTCTTCCTTGGTGTCGTGGATGGAACCCGGCTCCGTAGGAGTCCGGGTGAAGTCTTCCTTGGCGTCGTGGACGGAACCCGGCTCCCGTAGGAGTCCGGGCGAAGTCTTCCTTGGCGTCGTGGACGAAACCCGGCTCCCGTAGGAGTCCGGGCCTTCTCCTTTGCTCGAGCCAGGGCGAGGTTCTCCTCCCGTTCCCGGTTTGGCTGTGGGGGCGCGTTAGGGCGCTGTAAGGCCTCTCCCCCATCCGGTCTAAAAGAACCGGGCCTTCGACTTTGCTCATGTCAGGACGAGGTTCTCCTCCTGTTCCTGACATGGCTGTGGGGGCGCATTAGGGCATTGTAAGGCCTCTCCCTCCATCCGATCTAAAAGAACCGGGCCTTCGACTTTGCTCATGTCAGGACGAGGTTCTCCTCCTGTTCCTGACATGGCTGTAGGGGCGCATTAGGGCGTTGTAAGGCCTCTCCCCCCATCCGGTCTAAAAGAACCGGGCCTTTGACTTTGCTCATATCAGGACGAGGTTCTCCTCCTGTTCCTGACATGGCTGTGGGGGCACATTAGGGCGTTGTAAGGCCTCTCCCCCCATCCGGTCTAAAAGAACCGGGCCTTTGACTTTGCTCATGTCAGGACGAGGTTCTCCTCCTGTTCCTGACATGGCTTTATTTTTGGAGGGGTCATATCCAGTCATAATAAATCCACGCCAGATGGGAAGAGTACGTTAAGTAGAAAGAAATTTAGATTCAAGGTGAAATCGTAAGTGATACGTTTACAGGTTTTCCGAGCTCCACGGTCGCGGGTGGCTCGCTCCTCCTTGAGGCCCTCCGATGATGGAGTCGATGGTCCTGATGGGAGGCCGGTCCCCGGGTTGCTCCTCCCTTCTTGGCGGTTCAGGCTGCGGAAGGGCTCTTGGCCGGTCTCCTCTACCCTCAGGCCTGCGACGGATGAACCTGTCGAGTCGACCTCGCCGAATGAGCTCCTCGATCTCGTCCTGGAGCTGGATGCATTCCTCTGTGTCGTGGCCGTGGTCGCGGTGGTAGAGGCAGAACTTGTTGGGGTTGTGCTTCCCGGGGTGTGTGCGCATCCTCTCCGGCCTAGGGAGCTGCTCCCTGACCTCCATCAATACCTGGGCCTTCGAGGCGTTGAGGGGGGCGTAGTTGTGGAATTTCCCTGGTGAAAATCCTGCCGAACCCCGCGATCCGGGCTTCTCTTCCTGCGCGCCCGGGGTGGAGTATGGGCGCGCTTATGCCCGGGAGGGGATCGAGAGCGCAGTCGGGCTTCCTTTGGCCTTTTTTCAATTGCGGGCTTACTCGAGTCTTCCGCTTGCCGCTCCCTCGCCATCTCTTCATCCTTCATTTTGAAGGCTTCTTCCGCTCGGACGTATCCTTCAGCCCGAGCCAGCAAATCAGCAAAATCCCTGGGATACTTCTTCTCCAGGGAGAACAAAAGGTCATTCTTCTGAAGGCCGTCTTTCAGGGCGGCCATGGCGACTGATTGGTCCAAGTTCCGGACCTCCAGCGCCGCGATGTTGAAGCGGTTGATGTAGGCCCATATGGACTCTCCTTCCCTCTACTTGATGTTGATGAGGGACTCCGAACCCTTCCGGGGGCGCCGGCTGCTGACAAAATGGGCCACAAATTGGTGGCTCATTTGATCGAAGAAAAAGATGGTACCCGATTTCAAAGTCGAGTACCAGTTCCTTGCCACTCCCTTCAAGGTAGACGGAAAAGCCCGGCACAAGATGGCATCAGGAGCACCGTGAAGCAGCATCATCGTCCGGAAGGCCTCCAGATGATCAACCGAGTCCGAAGTCCCGTCGTAGCTTTCGAACTGGGGAAGCTTGAAGTTTGGCGGGATCGGTTCCTGCATGATCATTTGGGAGAAGGGAGGGTCAGTACAAATATCCTCACCATAAGTGGGGGGCGCATGACGGAGTTCTTCAATCCGTCGGTTCATCTCCTGGAGCCTCCGGTCCAGGAAATCCTCTCGACTTCGAGTCTCGAGGGTCCTCTGGCAGAATGGGGGCAGGGATCTTCCAGGGGTGGAGTCGTGGTCCGATTGAGGGCTCTCTACCCTCGGGTTTGTTTTCCCAGGAAGGATGGGGCGGCTGGCCCAGGTGGCCCGCCCCGCCGTCGGGTTCTGGCATTCCGGAGACGCCCTTTCCGGGTGCGCTGACGCCTGCGGCTGCTGCTGCTGCATTGCTTGCACAGCTTCGACGAGGCCTCTGACCTGCTGTGCCAGCAAGTCAAACTGCTTCGCACCGACCGCCGCCGCTGGAGGAGGAGGAGGAGGTTGAGAAACAGGAGTGGAGGCTGGAGCCTGAGATCTGACCGTGGAGGCCGTGGACCGTCGCGTGGACGCCTTGCGTGGAGGCATCGAGTGTGGATCCCGCGGGGGGAAATAAGGAGTGGGTGTCGGAGAGGCGATCGGGGGCGGCTCCGTTGAACGCTCCTTTAAGAACAAGGGTACTGCGAAGACACAGCCCTTCCTCTAGCGTCAATCCTGTTGGTGCAAAAATCCGCTTGCGCCGGAGAAGCGGGAGTCGAGGAAGTCGCGGTCGCCGCCGGAACCTGCAAGGGAAGTCTAAACCGGAGGTGGGGTTGCTCCGGCAAGACCCTCCGATGCTCAAGTCAGTTCTCTGCCTCAACAAGAATGGAGTGCTCGAACGGAGAATTTAGCAGAGTTTTGAGATAAAAATGAGCTTAGAGAATAACGTATCTGGGGTTCCCCTTTTTATAGGCGGAGGGCGCCACAGACTGATAGCGACGTTCGTAACCGTCTGGTAGTGGGCCGCCCATAGTCAGGAGGAATTTATTGCGAAGGGTAGTGGAGCAGAATCATGGCTATTGCCGTAGCTCGCCACGTGGAATCAGTTGCGAGGAGTGGAGCAGCGTCCGTTGTCGTGACTTGCCAGCGGATGGGAGAATCACGCGATATCCATCACAGGAGGTGGAGCAGGATCGTGGTCGTTATTGTGGCCTGCCAGGGGGTAGTGGAGCTGTACGGAATCCATTGTAGGAAGTGGAGCAGAGCTGCGACTGTTACTGCGGCCTGTCAGGGAGTGATGGAGCTGCGCGGAATCCGCCACAGGAAGTGGAGCAGGATCGTGGCCGTTATTATGGCCTGCTAGGGGGCGCAGATCCATCGGCTGAAGTTCGGCAGCGGTCGGAGTCCGGCCCCCGTAGGGGTCCGGACGAAGTCTGCTTGCAGCCGTCGGAGTCGAGGACGAAGCCCGGCTCCCGTAGGAGTCCGGGCGGAGTCTTCCTGCAATTAAAGTTAAAGGCGAAGTCCGACTCCCGTAGGAGTCCGGACGGGGCTTACCAGCGGTTGATGTTGAGGACGGAGCCCGGCTCCCATAGGAGTCCGGGCGGAGTCTACTTGCGGTTGAAGTTGTTGGCGGAGTTCGACTCCCGTAGGAGTCCGGACGAAGTTTGTCTGCAGCCATTGGAGCTGAGGATGAAGCCCGGCTCCCGTAGGAGTCCGGACGGAGTTTTTCTGCAATTAAAGTTAAAGGCGAAGTCCGGCTCCTATAGGAGTCCGGACGGGGCTTACCAGCAGTTGACGTTGAGGACGGAGTCCGGCTCCCGTAGGAGTCCGGGCAGAGTCTACTTGTGGTTGAAGTTGTTGGCGGAGTTCGGCTTCCGTAGGAGTCCGGACGAAGTTTGTCTGCAGCCGTTGGAGCTGAGGATGAAGCCCGGCTCCCGTAGGAGTCCGGGCGGAGTTTTCCTGCAATTAAAGTTAAAGGCGAAGTCCGGCTCCTGTAGGAGTCCGGACGGGGCTTACCAGCAGTTGACGTTGAGGACGGAGCCCGGCTCCCGTAGGAGTCCGGGCGGAGTCTACTTGCGGTTGAAGTTGTTGGCAGAGTTCGGCTCCCGTAGGAGTCCGGACGAAGTTTGTCTGCAGCCGTTGGAGCTGAGGATGAAGCCCGGCTCCCGTAGGAGTCCGGGCGGAGTTTTCCTGCAATTAAAGTTAAAGGCGAAGTCCGGCTCCTGTAGGAGTCCGGACGGGGCTTACCAGCAGTTGACGTTGAGGACGGAGCCCGGCTCCCATAGGAGTCCGGGCGGAGTGTACTTGCGGTTGAAGTTGTTGGCGGAGTTCGGCTCCCGTGGGAGTCCGGACGGAGCTTACCGGCAGTCGAGGCTGGCGACGGAGCCCGGCTCCCGTAGGAGTCCGGACGAAGTTTGTCGGTGTTTGATGTTGGCGACGAAGCTCGGCTCTCGTGGGAGTCCGAGCGGACCTCCTGGAGCCGATTCTGCTGAGGACTTCGGCTGTGGATATTTTATACCCAACAACTCTTAAATCTAATTTTCTACCCTATCTAAATCAAGACTAAATAATAAATAAAAAATTAAGGTTCTACCATGAGTGAAGAGTGTAAAACACTCAATCAACATTTCTTGTTCAATCAATTGTGCCTCCATACAAAATGTTGACCATGAAACAATATTGGCATATGAAGGTGTTAAAAATTGTATCATAAAGCCAATTGTCAGTCTGTTGATCATTATGCTCATATTTGTACAATGTACATAAAATTTTATTAATAAAAGTTATTTGATTTTTTCATCATATTTTATCCATTTTCTTTAAACTCCTATATTATAATGAAATCCTTAGAACTATGTTTAATCGATAAAGGAGAATTTATCGTTTAGTCCTTAAAATATGTTCGCAACCAAATGATATGCTATTAATAGAACGATGGCGATATTAAGTATAGATTATTGTGCACCATATAGATTGATTGTCTTGTTAATCAAGGAGTGTGGAGCACTAATATGATATGTAGGTAAAATGTAAGAGTACATTCATACCAAACGTGATCAATTATCGAGCACTCTGCTGTCAAGAGTAGCTCGCGAAGGGTATGGGTATAAGTGTCCCTCCAACTTGAGATCACCATGGTAACTTGTAAGCAATTCACTATACTTTGGTGTCGGACCATCTGAATTTTTAATTCGATGATGGAAGGTTTCTGGATGCAGTCAAGTACTTATGAAATCGATGTGTGAGTCAAGATGGATTGATCCCTCTGAATAAGTAGGAGTTAATGCATTAATGTATTTCAATTTAGTAAAACCTTAGTCAAGATAATCTATATAGTAGATTTAAAAGGTTAAAATATAATGTAATCGACTATTTTAGGGTTGACAGTTAAATCCTAGATCATCTTGAGTATTAAGATCAAAGAGATGAATTATACGATAACCATACGCTAGTAGGTTCTAGAATGTTGCTTTGCAATCTTTCAGCCTATTTGGATGTTGGATCCCATTGCTAGATGGTTACATCAATTAGTATAGAAATTTATTCCTATGCTATCGACTTAGGTTCGAACCTATGGTGTCACACACATTAGAAGTTCGGCCTAATCGGAAGGCTGAAAAGTTTCACTGGATTGAAACTCTGAAGGAGAGTCCCACTGGATTGAGACTCTACTATTAATAGAGGATTTATCAGCAATTAAATTACTAATTAACTCATTTTAATTAAGCAAAGATGTTCGGATCAAGTTTAATTGAATTGGATTCAGTTTGATTTAGATTGGGTTTGATTAGATCAAACCTAATTGCAAGAGAAATTTGTTCCTAATTTGATCAGAACTTGAGTTCAGTTAATTCCTAATTGGATTAGAAATTTATTGAGAAGATTGTGTTCCTAATTAGATTAGGTTACTTCCTCTCATTGGGTCCAAACCAAATCTAATTTGGATTGGAATCAAATTTGAAACGGAGAGTCCTAGCTGGGACTCTCTCCCTTGCGCATGCCCTAAGTCCCACGCCATCTCTTTAACGCAAAATAAGTTTTGCATAAAATTTTTTGGACATAAGAATGGAGGGCACAAGAGGGGTGGGCAGCACTCATGATGAGCCATCGTCCTTATTTCCTTTCTGATTTAAATTTGATCTAAGTCCAAGATAAGGAGATAAAAAGGAAAAAGATCGGATTTCTTGAAAAGTTTTGGTGGTGCCAAATATTTTTTTCCTATTTTCATTGGGTTGTTGGTTTGCGTGAAAAAGATCTAATTTTTTTCTCACGCCATCACACAATTTTAAAAATTTAGGATGCCCCATTCGGTGGTTGGCACAGAGATAGTTGGCGCCTCCTCCAAACCCTAAACTCTAGCCCCATTTATTTAAAGGGGGTCCAATAGTTGGATGCCACATATGAGAAATAGTTGAAAATTGGTTTCTTCTGCATAGCTCTCTTCTCTTCCTTCATTAATTCTTCTCTCTCTCTAGAGTGTCTAAGAGATCAAGAGAAGAAGAAGAAAATTAGCCATCAAAGATCTTTGTGAGTTAGCACTCTCGAGGAGCCTGATCAGCAACTGTTCTTCATGTGGACCATCTATAGAGATCAGACACCTTTGTGCGGCTGCGAGCAACCTGAAAGAGCTCCTATCCATGCGATACAATTATGGAGATTAGCAACTTATGCTTCGGTAATGAGTTCTGAACTCGTTAGATCTGATTAGATCTAAATGTTAGATCTAATCTAGAGCATCGATATGGTCGATGCAGAGTTTTATTTTTTAGATCTTAATCTCATATTTAATCATATTATAGGTCTTGGCATAGTAGTTTAGATTAGATCTTATGCATATAATATAGGTTAAATTATTTAATCTATCAAGATCTGCCGTAAAATTTTAAAATTACATGCATAGAACTGTCAATATTTTCTACAATTGGTATCAGAGTCTCATTCAATATGATATGATTTCATATGTGTTTAGATCTAATTTCATATTGTTTAGATTAGATCTAAATAAGTTTTATTTTCAGATCTGATATTGGATCAGTCTTATATATATTAGATTAGATAATCTGATTAGCAAAGTACTCGTATTGGATAATCACCAAGCCATCCGATCATAGGAGCAAATAGAGTTACATAATCCTCTCCTCTCATTCAATGGAGTGCTCTTATGGTGTATAGGGATACCACTGTGAGGTCCCATAAAGAAAAATACGAAAGAAAGAACTTATTTTTCTGCAAAATCTTAGATCTTGAAATCCTAAGATTTATTGTATGTGATGCAAATTATAAGAAAAATAATAACATCTAATCTTAATAATTAAAATTATTTTAATTTAAGATTATAAAAAATTTAGATGTGATCTAAAAAATTTTATGATTTAATGTAAAAATATTTACATAAAAAATAGTTTCAAAAACTTAACCTAAACTCATATTGATGCTGAACTTAATTAAGAATTAAGTGTAGAATCGATTAGATCTAGAATTGTGATTTAAGATCTAATGACATTGCATAAAATATGGAGGCATGGGTTAGCTCAAATCAGATCTTCTTAATTGGGTTAGATCTAAGATTAGAATCAAAGAGTTAATGGACCATATAGAGAAATTGATTAAATCTAATCAAATATTGAATTAAATTAAATCAAAATTTTTCAAGAACCAATACAATAGTTGTAGATGGTCAAGTCCATATCTTTGATTAGACCAAATGGATCTTGATTGAGGCTCAGTGGTTAAACCCGAGTCATTAGGCTAGTCAAATCGAAACTAATTAATCAATTAGTATTTAAGGTAAGTTTGGTATTTCGACTGATGATTTTTAATTGGGAGTGGCTTACCTGGCTATTTTGATGGTGTCTAAGGCAAGCTTAGCATACCCTTCTATCGATCTCGTTTACTTGATCAATTTGGTGGATTATGTTTTGACTAGATTATTAAATAATTTGAGTTGACCTATACCATTAAGGTTAATCAGTGTGACTGATCTAGGTGCTATTTTCAACCAGCATATTACTAATCTAATTCAATGACTTGATGAAGTTAGTGGAAGGATTGTTGTTTACTGATTGATCTCTTCTTTTCTCTTAATTCATAAATTAAATTTTTTAAATTATTAGGTCTTTAAAATAAGATATTTATGGTGATAACTAAATCATAACCTCTCATTAAGTTAGGTGATAATGGGTCTATTAGTATGATGATCATTGGAGGTCCAAAAGTCTGATGCTCATCTGTTATTAGAATTATTATTTATAATATGATGATTCAGTCGAGTCTCTCTAGCAAGTGATCAGGTTAGCCGGCCAAAGTCAGGCCTGATCATTTAATAGTTAGATTCTTAAGTATGATCATATTAATGGTTGGACCTAACCAGGACTTGCAGAGAAGACCAAAGTCAACTGAAGTCGGGCTCGTGCGCAGTCTATGTGAATTCTAGTACCCGCTAAGAAATTAAGGTAATTCTTCAAATTGGAGGTAGAGGCTATCAATTCATATAAAATAATGAGAGAACCTTTAAATTAAAGTCCATATCTTTAGGCCTAATTAATTCATATACTGATTAGGTTTTGCTTTTTCTTTTGTGCAGTTATGGCCAAAAATTTATCGCTCCGATCACTGTTGGATAGTGAAAAATTAACAGGATCCAACTTCAATAACTGGTATTGAAAATTAAAAATTATTCGGGAGCACGAACAGATCTTGTACATCCTTATAGATTCGGCATCTGAGGATCCTGCTCCCAATGCTCGTGGTGCGGTTCGAGATACTTACTTGAAGAGACTCAACGATCGTACCACAATGCATTGTATAATGCAGGCTACCATGAGCAATGAGTTCAGTCAAAAATTTGAGGAAGCTCAGTCAGAAGACATGCTCAAGATGTTGAATGAGTCTTTTAGTACTTCCGATGATATTGAGCGGCACAAGACTAGTTGTGCTATTTTCAATGCTTGGATAAAGAAAGGAGCATCAGTCACCGATCATATATTATACATGTTCGAACAGATCGAGCGTCTGAGCAAGCTCGACTTTTTTTTGCACAAACAGCTTGAAAAGGATGCGATCCTGAACACCCTATCCAAATCTTACCTATCATTTCTCTGTCATTTCTGAATGACAAAGTCTGTAGTGAACTATCACGGTCTATTGAAGTGCTATAGACTTTTGAGAAGGATCACTAGCTCCATAAGGAAATGGTGAATATAGTGAGAGGATCTTCTTCAGGTGGACGTCGTTCCTTTAAGAAAGAAAAGAAAAAGAAAAATAAAAAGATGCAAAGTGCTAAGAGTTAGCCCCAGAAGTCCAAGGTCAAGGGCGATCAAAGTCAGGTAGAGTGCTTCTATTGTAGGAAGCAGGATCATTGAAAGAGAAACTGTCCTCAATACATAACTTCTCTGGACCCAAACAGACTGAAGAAGAAGAAGCAATCGGTTGCTGGACAAGATAATTATATAATAACACCTTGTAATTTCTTAATTTTTGATACAATGACCTGAATATTGGATACTGGTAGTCCTATTAATATTTGCAATTCGTTGCAGGAACTTTAGGTCAGTAGGAGATTTGAAGACGGCGAGAGATTTCTGATCATTGAAAATGAAAAATTAGTTCCAATTATAGCTTTAGAAATTATCAGGTTTGTATTCGATTCTTATTCTATTATTCTTAGTGATTGTCATTTCTGTGCTAGTTTCTTATTGAATGTAATTTCTGTAGGCCTTTTGGCCAAAGCAAATTATAAAATTTTAATAAAAAAAAAATTATGCGATATCATTTTGAATGGTGTTACTATAATGCGTGGACAGTTGAACAATGATATTTTTGTTATATCACGGTCTAATGTAATGCACATGTCTAATAAACATCCTAGAATAGTTGATGTCACAGATGCCTACCTTTGACATTGTAGGCTAAGTCATATTAACAAGAATAAGATGAACATGTTAGCTCAAGAAAAAATTCTTGATGACAATGATTATGAATCATTGTCTACCAATGAATCTTGTTTACTTGGAAAGATGACCAAATCATCTTTTACTGAAAAAGGTGAACGAGCCGTGATATTCTGGGTCTTGTATGTACTAATGTATATGGACCTTTGAGTACTAGTGCCAGAGGAGGGTACCACTATTTCATTACGTTCATAGATGATCTATTTAGATATGGATACATCTACTTGATGAAACATAAGTTTGAATTATTCAAAATGTGTAAATAATTTCATAATGAGATAGAGAAACAAACTAGAAAGAACATTAAAATTTTTCGATCTGATCGAGAAGGTGAATATCTTTCTGATAATTTCTGACATATCTTGAAAAAAATGAGATTCTCTCACAATAAACACCTCTTGGAACATCACAACATAATAGTGTGTCGGAAAGGAGAAATCGAATCCTGTTGGACATGGTTCGATCTAAGATGAGCTTTTCTAATCTGTCGATCTTCTTTTGGGGATATACACTCAAGTCAACTTGCTATGTGCTTAACAGGGTTCTTATTAAATCTATGAGTAAAACACCACATGAGATATGGATGGAACGTAAGCCAGTGCTCTCTCACCTCAGGGTTTGGGGGTGTCCGACTTATGTCAAACATTTGAAAATGGACAAACTCGGAGCTGGGTCTGACAAATATATTTTTATAGGGTATCTCAAAAAAATTATGAGATATTATTTCTATCTTGCCGATGAACAAAATATATTTATCAGCCTTAGAGCAGTTTTTTTGAAAAAAAAATTTAGAAAAGAATTAATGTCTCTAAGATTGAACTTGATGAAGTTCAACAAGTAGAGTCGATACAATCTAGTGAACCCATAAAACTAAATTTGATGATGTCAAATTTAGAACCTGTTGTAGAGGTACCATTAAGAAGATCCAATAGAATATCGAATCAACCGGATAGATACTATGATTTCTTGATCCAAAATGAGGATCCTGTTGAACTCGATGAGAATAATGAAGATTCGATCACCTATATGGATACAATGTAGAGGTCCGACTCTGATAAATGATTTGAAACCATGAAGTCCGAAATGGAGTCCATGAAAATAATAATGTGTGGATATTAGTTGACCCACCTGAAGGGGTTAAACTCATAGGATGTAAATAGATCTTCAAAAAGAAGAGGGGTGCAGACGGAAAGATGGAGATCTATAAAGTCCATTTGGTTGTCAAAGATTATCGTCAGTATTATAGTATTGACTATGGTGAGATATTTTCTTCTGTGAAATGCTTAAATCTATTCGGATTATATTTGTGATAGCAGCACATATGGATTATGAAATCTGACAGATGGATGTGAAAATAGCTTTTCTAAATAGAGAGCTGAAAGAAGAGGTATATATGATACAGTCTGAAGGTTTCACATTTACAAATGATCCAAAGTGTGTAAGCTTCAGAGATCCATCTATGGATTGAAGCAAGCATTTAAGAGTTGAATCATGTATTTTGATAAGGTTATCAAAACGTATGGCTTCGCTAGGAATGGAGAAGAATCCTGTATTTATAAATGGATAAATAATTCTATGATTGTATTTTTTATTCTGTATGTGGATGACATTCTTTTAATTGAGAATGACGTCTCTACATTACAAGAAATAAAGGTTTGGTTATCGTCTCAGTTCTTTATGAAGGATCTGGGAGAAGTATCCTACATCCTTGAGATGAAGATCTATAGAGATAGATCGAAAAAGTTGCTTGAATTATCTCAGTTCACGTACATAAATACTGTGCTAAAGTAGTTCAGCATGGAGAATTTCAAAAAAAGACTATCTCCCGATAGGTCATAGAATTTTTCTCTCGAAGAGAGATTGTCTGACACTCCTTAAGAGAGAGAGCATATGGATATGATTTCATAGACTTCAGCAGTGGGTTCTATAGTGTATGCCATGACATGTACAAGATCAGACGTGGCATACTCATTAGGGATAGTAAGTAGATATCAGTCTGATTCAGAAAAAAATTACTAGAAGGTCGTAAAGATCATCCTTAAGTATTTGAGAAATACTAAGAATCAGTGGCTTGTTTATAGAGAAACTGACTTGAAACTAATGTGGTTCACTGACTCTAGCTTTCAGTCAAATTATGACGATAGCAAGAGTGTGTCGGGATATATTTTTATCTTGAATAGTGGAGCAATTTGTTGGAGAAATTTTAAATAGCACACCATAGCAAACTCTATTTGTGAGGCGGAATATATCGCAGTATCTGATGCCACGAAGGAAGTTGTGTGGCTACGAAAGTTATCGACGAGCTCAGAGTGGTACCTTCCATTGATGGCCTTGTCCTATTATACTGTGATAGCACTACAGCCATTGCTCAAGTCAAGGAGCTGAAATCCCATCAACGCACCAAGCATATTCTATACCGCTACCATCTCATTTGAGAGATCATAGATTGAAGTGACGTCGACCTTCAAAAGATTGATGGAAAGGAGAATCTAGCCAACCCATTTACTAAAGCTCTCAGAATCAAGGAGTTCGATGATCACAAGTTGAAGATGGGTATACGATACTGACTGATTGATTTTAGTCTAAGTGAAAGTTATTGAAAATTATGTCCCAAAGTCAATCGTCAGCCTGTTAACGATTGTGCTCATATTTGTACAATATATATAAATTTTTATTAATAAAAGTTATTTAGCTTTTTCATCACATTTTGTCCATCTTCTTTGAACTCTTGTATTGTGATGAAGTTCTTAGGACTATGTTTAATCAATAAAGGAGAATTTATTATTTAGTCCTTAAAACATATTCACGACCAAATGATATGCTATTAATAGGACGATAGCGATATCAAGTATAGGTCATTGTATGCCATATGGGTTGGTTGTCCTCTTAACCAAAGAGTGTGGAGATATTGGTATGGCATGCAGATGAAATATAGGAGTACACTCACACCGAATGTAACCAATTACTGAGCACTCTACTGTCCAGAGTAGCTCGCGAAGGGTATGAGTATAAGTGTCCCTCCAATCTGAGATCATCACGGTAACTTGTAAGTAACTCACTATACTTTAGTGTCGGACCATCTGAATTTTTAATTCGATGATGGAAGGTTTCTGGATGCAGTCAAGTACTTATCAAGTCACTGCATAAGTCAAGATGGAATTGATCTCTTTGAATAAGTAGGAGTTAATGTATCAATGTATTTTAATTTAGTAAAATCTTGATCAGAATAATCCATGTGATGGATTTGAAAGGTTGAAATATAATATGATCGACTATTTTAGGGTTGACAGTTAAATCCTAGGTCACTTTGATCATTAGGGTCAAAAGGATGAGTATTAGTGTCAAAGAAATGAATTATATGGTAACTATATGTCAGTAGGTTCTAAAATGTTGCTTTGCAATCTTTCAGCCTATCCAGACGTCGGGTCATATTGCTAGATGGTTACATCAATTAGTATAGAAATTTATTCCTATGCTATTGGGTTAGGTTCAAACCTGGGGTCACACATATTAGAAGATTCAGTCTGATCGGATGGCTGAAGAGTCTCATTAGATTGAAACTCTAAACGAGAGTCCCACTGGACTGGAACTCTGCTGTTAATAGAGAATTTATTAGCAATTAGATTGCTAATTGACTCATTTTGATTGAGCAAAGAGATTCGGATCAAATTTAATTGAATTAGATTCAGTTTGACTTGGATTGGGTTTGATTAGATCAAGCCTAATTGCAAGAAAAATTTATTCCTGATTTGATCAGGACTTGGGTTCAGTTAATTCCTAATTAGGTTAAAAATTTATTGAAGAGATTGTATTTCTAATTAGATTAGGTTCCTTCCTCTCATTGGGTCCAAACCAAATCTAATTTGGATTGGAATCAAATTTGAAACGAAGAGTCCCAGCCAACTGGGACTCTCTCTCTTGTGCATGTCCTAAGTCCCACACCATCTCTTTAACGCAAAATAAGTTTTGCATGGAATTTTTTGGGCATGAGAATGGAGGGCGCAAGAGGGGTAGGCGGCATTCATGATGAGTCATGGTCTTTATCTTCTTCCTGATTTGAATTTGAATTTTTTAATTTTCATTATTTTTATTGAGGTGTTCATTGGTGTGAGAAAGATCTAATTTCTTTCTCACGCCATCACACAATTTTAGAAAATTTGGGACACCCCATTTGGTGGTTGGCATGGAGATAGTTGGTGCCTCCTCCAAACCCTAAACCCTAGCCCCATCTATTTAAAGGGGGTCCAATAGTTGGACGCCCCATATGAGAAATACTTGAAAATTGGTTTCTTCTACATAGCTCTCTCCTCTCTTCTCTTCCTCCATTAATTCTTCTCCCTCTCTAGAGTGTCTAAGAGATCGAGAGAAGAAAAAGAAGTTCAGCCATCAAAGATCTTCGCAAGCTAGCACTCTCGAAGAACTTGATTAGCAACTGTTCTTCATGTGGACCATCTATAGAGGTCGGACACCTTTGTGCGGCTATGAGCAATCTGAAGGAGCTCTTATCCATGTGATATAATTACAAAGCCCAGCAATCCGCACTTTGGTAATGAGTTCTAAACTCCTTAGATCAAGTTTGATTAGATCTAAAGGTTAGATCTAATCTAGAGCATTGATACGATCGATGTAGATTTTTATTTTTTTGATCTTGACCTCATATTTAATCATATCATAAATCTTGGCATGATAGTTTAGATTAGATTTTATGCATGTAATGTAGGTTAAATTGTTTAATCTATCAAGATCCACTATAAAATTTTAAAATTGCATTCATAGAACTGCCAATATTTCCTACAGAAGGATGGGGCTAGCTAAGTTGCGGCATTTAGCAATCCTAATCAATTAGAACACAGTAGCCAAATTCTATAGATCAATAAATAGATGGCTAATTAATAAATTAGTACTAAATCAGAGATTCTTGATGATGGATCATGGAGAGCTAACAAAAGACAGGGTGGATGGGTGGTTGCCCACAGTACTGCCTGAAACCCCTCCCTAGGGTCAACACAGAATTCACAAAGTAAAAGTCTTGAATTATAGCCAATAGGAGCCGGTGGTGATGGAATCCATTGGTGCTTGGCAAAGTTTGAGTTGAGAGCCAATGAGTTGCATAGCCACTACAATGGCCAAGATCCCTTTCAAAAAAAAAAGCTAGATTTTGCGCAAAGAAGCATGGAATCATCCATTAGGATCCATAGAACCAAGTGGAGAGAAAGAGGGGACTAAGAGAAAGGTAAAGAAAAGAGAGAGAAAGGTAGAGAGAAGAGAGAAAATAAAAAGAGAAGAGAGATAACTCTCTCTCTCCTTTAAACCAGAGGAGCTTCTTCCCTTTCCCTCTTCTTGTCAAAACAGCAACATAATCCAAGCTGGTGGCCAATGGCGGCACTCAGCAATAGCAAGAAGAGGGATATGCAGATGCCAATCATAGAAATCCTAGGGAAGAGGAGGAGAAAAAGAACAAGGATGCAAAGAAGAGGGATGTGGCCATTTAGACAAGCCCTGTTTTAACTCTTTGTGCATGAATTTGCATGTTGAAGCAAACATATACAAATCGAACTTTCCTCAATTTCATGCAAGTCTAGTGACTTCTATGATTGGCAAAATCTAGTTCAAAAGTTTCATGAGACATGTCCAGCAAATCCTTTGATCTGATCTTGAATGACAAGACTATGAACAAGCAAATTAATGGAAAGCAAGCAAACCAAAAGCAATGGTTTCTTATTTTCATAAGTATGAAATGAATGGTGTTGCTGCTAAAATCCAAGGTTAGGCTGAGGTCCGTATGATCAGAAAATGATGAGGTCGATCTTCTCCCAATGTGCACTGAGGACTTGAGTTCATGGCTGTTGTAGTTTGAAAAACAATCTTTTGTCAGAGTTTTTCTGATGGTGGACCTTCAAATACTCAAGTTAGCCAGAATTCAGAGAAGAGAGAATAAGAGAGAGAGTTGTTGAATGACTTATTTGAGGGACTTTTGTTCGTCTCTATTCATAGAGGGAGTTTGGTAGCCTAACTAAAATGAATGGAGCATGCATTAACTACATAACAACGCATATAATTGTGTTTAATTGCATAATAATGACTTCCCATATTATCTCACAATTATAACCATTTTAAACATACAATAGTAGCCAAGTGGACATAACTACTGCTGATATCTTAGGTCGATGCAATCATTCTTTCAGTTTGTCCATATCCGAATAAATGAGATCAAATACTATCGAGATAACTTCACTTTGGTTGTTACTGTGGTCAAACAAAATATCTGCTACATCAAATGATAAGAAGAAACTCGGTGAATGCTTTTTATTACTAGTTAATGGTATAAGATAATAATTTTCAGAATTGAGAATCTAATTGCATTTACAATGAGCTTGATAAATCTATGACTACTACGTTGGAGGTAAAAAAAAAAGTAACACTTAACATTACTATAACACAAGAGGCCCATAGAAATTGAGCCGAAACAAATAAATAGATGGGAAATTGAAAATATTACACAAACCAACTATTCATGTTGCTTTTGATACCAAGCAAAGCATTGGCACAGAGTGCCCTAGTTAATTAATTGTTCATTAATAAGCACTCCTACACTTTTCTGGAACTATTTATTACCCACTTAACATTTGAAGATAATTGGATATCTCGAGGATATCCTATAAGAATTTCTTACCATTTGACCTACCATAGATGAAATAATAAATAGCTATTCAGATTAAGTAGTAGGCTCTTATTAAGATTTTAAATCTCATGAGATGAAAGGATCTCAATATTTTAATGGAATAGAATGCCCTACTATTCCGCTCCATCTCAACATCCATCCCAATCATGCATTTCAGTAGATATCCTCCATCTCTCTCTCCTTCTTTCTTTTCTTTCTTTTTTCTTTCTTTCTTTTCTATCTTCTTTTCTTTCTTTTTTTTTTTTTTACCTTTTTCTTCTTCTTTCTTTTTTCCTAGATTTTTTATCAAAATAATATTATTTTTTTTAAAAAAATTATTAAAATAATATAATTTCAAAATTATTTAATAAAATACTGCTCAAAACAAAATCGTCCTATAATAGAGCGACTTTGTGTGCTGACTCACCACAATTTATGTAATGTGGGAGGAGTCAGCAAGTATAGACCCGCTCTATGGAAGAGCGACTTATAGAGTCGTCCTACCATATGGCGACTTAGGTGCTGGAAACCAAAAAAAAAAATCTCACTAACCCTTCCACACGTGGGGTAGGAGGAGAGTTCTCGCATTGGGGACCCAGAGGGAGAGGAAGGGGTTCTCGCACTAGAGAGGGAGAGGGAGGGGGGATTTTCGCACTGGGGAGGGGACCGAGAGGGAGGTTGGGGGGCATGGGTTAGCGGGGACCGAGAATCAGTGGGACCGAGAGGGAGGTTGGGGGGCACAGGCTGGCGGGGATCGAGAATCAGTGAGGGAGAGAGGGGAGGGAAGAGAGGGAGGTTGGGGGCACACGAGGAGAGATGGCGAGGATCGAGAATCAGTAAAGGAGAGAGGGCAAGGAGGGAAAGGGTTAGTAGGATTTTTTTTTTTTTGGTTTTGAGCACCTAAGTTACCATATGGTAGAAATAAGTCACTCTTCTATAGACGCGTCCTATCACATTGCTCAGCACATAAAATCCTATCATAGAACAATTTTATTTTGGTAAATACTTTTAAAATGATATTATTTTGATAATTTTTTAAAAAAATAATATTATTTAAATAAAAAATCTTTTTTTCCTTCTTTATTTTTCTTCTCTTTTTTTTCTTTTGTTTTTTTTTCTTCTTTATTTTCACTTTTTCCTTTTTTTCATCTTCCTTTCTTTTTTTTCCTTTTTCTTCTCCTTTTTCTATATAAATAGGCTTCGAAGTCCCAATCCCATCCTAACCCTTTTCTCATAAAACTGAAATAAGATGATCAAAACACCCCCCATCCCATTGAAATGTAGAACCTTAGCTCTTGTTATAGAAAAAAAAATCAACATCCAAAAAGATTAATCTCTTCAAGAAGAGGAACATTCGATTATTGTTATTAGTCCGGTCGAGTATGCATCAAACCTATGCCATGATTATTTATTCCAACTATTTTTTTCGCAGGAAGAGGTAATCATATTACGGTGGTTTAAGAAACAAAAACAATGGAAAACCTCTGACAAAACTAAAAGAAGTATCACAGGCAGCTGTTATCAGGATAAAATAATTAGGCTCAGACCCCTGCAGTCCATTATATTTTATATGCCCGTCAGCAAATGCAATCGCCAGAAACAAACTAATAAGCTACTGGAGTTCTCCAGACCCAGAAGGAAATATTAACAGTATAGAAAGTCGAGAGGCATACAACAATTTTTCATTTGACCATTCGAAAAGAAGGATCATTTATAGTTTTATACATTGGAAGCCACAGCCTCACCACTCCATGAGCAGCAGTTCAGAGAATGACTGCAGGCATGTAAAAGGGACGAATCAATATACAACATAACCAATGCTTGTCAGCGAGGTGTATCCTCAATGTCTAACTTCCCATGCAACTGAGCTTGCTTAGTAAACTTCTGTTTTTTCCGCAGCCATCATTCTCAATCAAACTCAACTGGTCTCCCGTTAAGAAGCTTCCTGAAAACCACAAGCTTAAAGTACAACAAACTAACATAGCAAAAATTATAGGACCTCTGTGGTACATGAATCCAGTGTCAAATTAATAGGAGAAAAAAGACCTCTTAGGGAGAAGTTTCTCATCTGATAAAGCCTTTTCCAGCCTATCTTCGAGTGGGGCTGCATGCCAACTAACCTTTTGATTCTGATAAATAATCCAGTATTAACCTTTGCGTCACTATGAAGTGAAAAAAATGAGGAAATATAGAAAAGCATACCTCCTTATACTTTGTTGTTGTATTTGGAATTCCATTTCCATCCCACGAGATATGGGAGAGGTCATCAGCATTCCAGTGTGAAGCAACAATTCCAATAATAGGCCTGCCTGCATCAGAACTCTTTTCAGAATGGGGTTTTTCCTTTGCAATATTCTCGCTGTTCCTTATTTCATCCTCTGGAAATGGAGGCTTCAGCCATGGAGATAAGCTTGAAATAACAAGATTTGGAGTGTCCACATTGGGGTTCTGTTGCTGCTTACCATTTTTGAAAAGTAGGGCCGGGCTACTCAGACTATTATCATGGACAGATTCTTCTCTAGAACATCTGTTTTGGACTTGGCTTATCTTTTCATTTGGAGATGAGAAGCTTGAGGAATCGAACAATTTTGAATCTGCAGGCACTGGAGTGAACGAAATCTGCTGTCCTCTTCCCCAAAAATCTGGACTTGGAATTTTCTTTTCTTTCTCAGAATGATCAGCTGATTGAGTAAGAGAAGTCTCTTCTCTTGGTGCCTTCCAGTGGGATATGTTCTCCACAGGCTTTAAAACAGGATACACATACTGTGTTCGGATCCTACCATTCTTCCTAGCTCTGATATTCTCCTGGTTGGTTGGATGAACTGTTCCAGGAGTCTGCATTTCATCGGTTAAATTCAATGGAGTTGGATAAGGTGAATCATTAGAATCAAGCACTGCAACCTTGGTGGCAGCTTTAGATGGAGAAATATCCAACATTACTGATTCAACAATTGACTCAACTGCAGACACATGCTTAATCTCCTCACATTGCACAACCTTTGCCAAAATTTGACGTTCATCAGAGTTACAGCTGCAAAAAAATCAAACAAGATAAAAAGTGTGCTTTGTGGTTGCAACAAACAAGAATCATCATTTAAGGTTTTATGGCTGTTTTAATGTGGGAAGAGAAATCAAGAAATTTTACCCTCTGGATATGTGTTCCAGATAATCTGAATTATCCACCTGTGCCGGAGAATCAGAAATCGGATTCACTTGTTCATCCCATTGAAGTTTCTTACAAGGTACCACAGGAAGCCAGGAATGGAAATCCAAGTGTACACCATCCTCTTGTGGAGTTTGAACACTATTTTTCCTGATGCTCTCTGGATTTCAGCGGGGTTTCAAGTAGCGCACCACAAGATTTCAGGTATTTGGCCTGACCAATGAATAAATCAATAATTCAGTTTTTTGGATGTCAATGTTCAAAAATTTGAATATCATAAGATTTAAACTAAGCTTTTACCGAAATAGAGAGAAAATTTGAAAGATGTAGTAAATGATCAAGATACCAAGAAACACCCCAGATGTATAAGGCATCCAAAAAAAAATCATTAATAAGTAGTTCTTCTCCAGTGTAATACTGCAAAACCTGCATGGACAGTGGTGCAATACATCTTCCTTTGGGGTGCAGGATGCCCAGTGGGTGTCTAAATTTTCACTCTCTTTTGGTAGCAACAATAATTCCAGAACACTGAGATTCATGTCAAAAATTCTCCAACAAAACTGAAGCACTCGGCTTTGTTTTATGGTAGATACAAGCCACCATCTTCTTTTGCATATATTATATGAAGACATGACTGGAAAGTTGCCTACTCAATCAAAAAAATATGGTACTTGCACTTTAAAAAGGATCTAGTCTTCTGAAAAAAGGATGACGGGAAAAAATAAAAAAACAGATCTTTATATATTCTCTTCCACATTTATCTTGTATATGCCAATGACATCCAGAACAAGAATGAACAAGAACCATATTTTTCAAAACTGAGCAACTGTTGGAGTGAAAGGACAGTCTTAAGGAAATAACCCAATCCCATTCCTCCTAACATGAAACTAGTAAAAGATAATCCACATGACTCCAAATAAAGAAATAGTTATTTAAAAGCTTGGTGTATACAATCAATATAGTCTTGTACCAAGCATACCAGCAACAGGTAATATGACAGCATGTCAAGGATGTAAAAGTTAAAACATATGTAGGATCGTATATGTCAAGAGATGGTGCAGTAGCATAACCATGTGCACACTCTGCGGCATACATGTCTACTAAATTTTCCATGTGTTGTTGTATTCATTATATGAATTGGTGATAGAGTGCATTACAAATACAAATATGCTAATTGATTTTTAGATGTCTGGATATAGGCTACATGTACTGATGAATGAACTCAATCCAGTAATTTCGCCTTTCATACTACCATAGCTGGGAATCATCATAAGAGGGCCATTGCAGACTTTGAAAACTTACCACATAAGATCCCAGAAACCATATAGAATCTGCACCAATAAATTGAATCACCATGGAGAAGATTGTCATTATACTGTTGTCAGCAATCTTCATTGCATGTCTCCATGACATTGTTGGAAGTCGCCACACAGCTTTCATAACCCATCCATTTGAAATGATCTTTTAATCAGCACAGTTACAAGTGTATTTTCCAATCATTCTCCCTCTGACAACCAAAGGCCTGTGACCACCAATAGAAATATTACTTTCCCCTCCCCCCCTCCCCTCCGGTGGTCTTGGAGGTTGTTGTGGTGCCTCAAAAGAGCTGCCAGCATTTCATTGTTGATTACCCATTTTCTGGACAAATTTGATTTGTTTCAAACCATAAGTATTTCCAACTGCTCTCAGCTGTTCCAGTAAATGTTAGCAGGCCTTTGAAGATCTACAAGAGGTTCACTCATGGGCAGAAGAAGAGGATGCAAAGAGACCAAGTCCAAGCCAATTTTGACAGTTGATATTGTTTTGTGGTCCTGCTATGTTTGTAGTGGTGCTGCCATGTTCGTAGTGCTTCCAAGTTATTAGTTCATGATGTAAATAGTGGATTTCAGTTATTGCTTAGTGGATTTCAGTTGTTGTTTTTAAACTTCCTTTCCTTAGTTGTAGGAGGGTGTTCCTCCATGTTTGTTTATGGTTCCTTGTTTGTTGGAGATGGTTTCTCTCCATTTGTATTTAAGTGCAGCAAGTTAATAAAAGAAGTATGAGAAAATTCCAAAAGTTTTTGAGTACTTAACTCAAGAGATTTTCAGGTTCTCTCTAATGAGCCTGTTCCATCACAACCATAGGTCGCAAAAAGAAATCCTTGTTCCAGCCTTCACTCACTTGTCCCGATCTCCAATCTATAGACCCATAACACGATCCATCTCAAGGGACCCTAACAGTAAAGCTCCAAGATGCAGCTTCTTTCTTGTCCTTCATGATATTAGGTTTATAATTATGTGAGATTGATCCGGTTATTTTTTGTCTAATTGTGTTGGCTTCTTTCACCCTGTATATTTTAATCATGAAAATAAATTTAACAATAATTCTTGCTTATATTACTCCCTACTTTGCATATGTTTCAACTCTCTCTCTTATAGCATTGCTTTCTTTTTTTTTTATTTACCATTTCTAAGTTTTCAAATTTCTTTCTGATGTATGAGGCTCAGATGAAATCCAAAACCTTGCTAAGAAATTGCCGATATTGAAGGGAGCCACAAGAATAGCATCTGTAATGGTCACTATCCTTTCTTACAAGTAAGATATGATCATTTTTTGTTTTTTGCATATAGTAATCTCCAGGTTGCAGCATCTTTAGCTCCTTGTGTACCCTGATTTCCTATTGCAATCAAATAGACCCTTTCTGCAATATGTCTGACTATCTTTAACTGGGAATGTAGATTCATGTGAGCCATGCAATTGCTGACGCTCTAGCACTCACTAATGCTTTAGTCCAGACTACATCCTTCAACTAGTGACTCCCACTCTTCAAATAAATCGGACCCCTTCCAAACTTTGGCATTTTCTTCTTCACCTACCTACCCATTCTTTTCTAACACTGGACCATTGTCTCTTGACTTCTCGGTAGTCTTCCTTCCTTGTTATTTGGGGCATGTGACTTGCATTCTAGTAACTCGACAAAATTGATGGACCCGAATTGAAGCTAAACTCCACAAAGAGTCAAGAAGTACGAGAGGAAGGTGAAGAAAATCCTGGGAGATAGTATGGCTTACCTTTTATAGGTATGGCTCACGCCTCATCTTTTAATGCTTATGGATGAAATACAAACTGGTCAGAGAAAGCGCCAAATTGGAAATTTTATGCATCTTTTCAAGGAAACTGAAAAAAATGCTAGCATATAGGCAATATAAGTATATTAAACCTGATAAATTATATTAAAATGAAGCTATCCAGGTAAATTATATTAAAATGGTTGCCAAGGATGGCTATTGGGAAAAACACTGAGAAGGAACCTTAAGAGTATGTTATGAGGCTATCAATAATGGCGGGCATGGGGTATGTTGGCTGCTGAACAAGAGAATACCTCTAGATGAGGCATCAAGAGTCGGTAATAACAATGTTGCATAAGAAGCCAAAAAGAAGTCCCGCATCAAAACCCAATTATAGCCATGCTCAGCATCAGCCCAAAATCAAAAAAATCGATCTAAAATCCCTTGAGTGCCTATGATTCATGCTTTATTTATTAACTAAGTGTTGGTGAAGCTATACTTAGAGCTAACGCAAATGAAGAAACTACGAGTCAAGGAACAAAGGTAGAAAAAAGGCTCAGGAGATGGATATGGTCTTATTCTCATAGATTTTGGCCTGATAAATTCTTGGAAATGAAATATAGACTGACCGAAGAGTCTAACTGATACAATTTGCCATATTCTAAAATATCAAACAAGTTTTTCCATCTTAGAACCTCATTGATTATTCAGTCACTCAGCAGTATCCCAGCAACTTGGTGATATAAAGAGCACGCTTCAAAAGTGTGAGCTAGGCAATGTAGATAAACAAGAAAAGGAATTAGTGTGAAGTGCTGAGGAAAAAGAGCTGTCAGAGCAGGCAAACAACAAATCTGTCATTGAAATTTGGAATTATTTAGAAGGCAATCGACCCAATGAAGGAGGCATGCACTGACCAAGAGATTCAGAAGGTGACACACTTTAGCTGAAACTAGGCCCTGATGGATAAAGGGGAATGGGAGCTGATAGACAGAGGGTGCATGTACAGTAATTTTGGAAAGACAGAATGGTTCTAAAGTCAATCAAAATACTTGCAACAGACTACCAGATGAGATTAAACCACCATGTAAGATCCAAGATGAAGTATAAAGGTGAACATGGTCATTATCTTGGATTAGGATAGGAACTTTAACATATACAAGTTGAAAGATGTTACTCAAAAGCCAAGCAACACAACATTCGGACATAGAAAAATATATAAATCAACATACATCAAGAAAGTAGCCAGATACCAATCATCACAAATGACAATACAAGATATCCTCTGTAATATAGCAAAATGCAGGCGTAAAGAAACATCCAGTTGAAATCAATAAACAACAGAGGGCGCCAACATGCTGAGTTGGTGATACGAAATCATGACAAAATTCATCAATATTTAGAACAAGAAGAGAATGTGACCGAAAAATAATAACAAAAAAGCATAGACAATACAATAAACTATCTTGAAAACAAAATATCAAGCACTATATAATTTATCATCCGCACCTCATGCTCAAGATCCCTGCTTATGCTACCCTCACCAAGATCTTCTTGTAAACTTGGATGTCGAACTTTCACACATGGGGAACCTTTCTCTTCAAAATTATAAGAAAATCGGGAAGAAAAAGAATTCAGTTCTAATACCAAAAATCTACAAATAGTTATCTTTCTGCATAAATTCGAACTCGTGGATGCCAAGATCAGATCTTTACCTTCGCAAAGCGACACAGCATCAAAGTGATTCTTTGAAACCAAACGATCCTGAATAATCCGCAACAAAATCATAAAATAATTCAACTTATACATACAAATGGCAATCACGTAATCAAACAGAAGATTCTTTTCTTACCCTGTTCTTGAAAGGGATCGAATTGGTCGACAAACGAGTCTCTGTCCCATCTTCATCGTTTTTGATCCGAAAGCACGCGAAGAAGCAACCCATGAGCGCGGCCTCCAAGAACCCTAAAACCTCTTTGATCACTCGGAACTTGCAGCGCTTCATAGATCAAGATATGGAGAGAGATTGAGACAGATGAGAAGTGATTCGCAGATTGGAGACGAGATCGCGCCCCAGGATGCAGCGATCTCAGCGGGAGAGAAGTGGGGAGGAGGGGACTTACGGATCGATTTAGGGTTTTGAAATTTAAATTGGTTTGAAGAGGGAAACTTGGGGTGAGGATAAGAAGGAAAAAATTGGACCGGTTTAATTTCCATAAATGGACGCAACCCGAACTGCGTTACCAGAGCGGCCCATAGCTTGGTTCAGGTTGGATCACATTTTCCGTAGATAAGACGCACACGGTAGGAGGGACGGACAGCTGTGATTTTATTAAAACAGACTTGTAGCAAATGAGGAAAAAAAAGATATAACTCATTTATTTATTCAAGCGACAACTTTTATTTGAATAATTGAGATCAATTGATCCAAATTTTTAATTTATAAATAAGATCTGCCAGTTGAAAGAGAAGTTGAAAAAAAATAAATCATGTATGCAGATTTCATCCATTCAATGATCAGCTTCAATGATTCTTTCAGATGAAATAGTAAGCAAAATGAAAGAAATATAATATAATTATAATTTTTTATGTTATTTAAAAAAATTTTTGCTCTTTGTCTATTTAAGTCTAAGTCTCCAACAGACGAAGCGTCAACCACCTAAAATTTTCATGATTCTGATGCTATCTTGATTACGCCTCACTTTTTGTTCGGCAAATGGTCTATTCATATACAATAATAAATATATAGTGGGTATAGTTTAGTGGTAAAAATATAATTCGTTCTATTAAAAACTTAAATAGTTAAAGGGTCTTTCAGTTTTTTCATATTTGATCAAAAATTTTATTTTTTAAAAAAGATTAATTCTTTACCTCTTAATAGTATATTTGAGGATTTTGCATACATGATAATTAATCTTTTGTTTTTTTTTTTATTTTTTTAATCATGATTAGGAGTATTATTTTCTCGAGTCTAAAAGAGATATTTTGGTTAGGAAGAATTAGGATTTGGAGTAGAAAATAATGGATGACTCATATTCCAATCGTTTATTTGGAAGGAATCTCGTTTCAATTTCGATTCCAAATTAAAATAAAAATAGTCCAATCTATCTAAAACTCAATCCCCATTCTCTCCAAAAGATTCAAATTTATATATAGATTTCGATTTCGATTCTGATTTCATTACGAATCAAACGCTTCGAAGTTTTTGACTATTTCAATTCTAATTCATTCCGATTCTCATTCTGATTCTGATTTCGATCGCAAACTAATCATTCTTTAAGCCTCCGCATCAATAGATAGAAATTGTTTGATAGATTGATGTGATGGCTTTACAGCAAAGCAGGAATTGAAGAAACCTATAGCATCATGACTTTCTCCTCCACCAAATCTTGATTTTTAAAAAAAAAGATCTTAATATTCTTAATGGTTTACACCATATATTTTATTCAAAGTGGCACTTGAGAGATGTTCTTGTTCAACCACGTGGTAGGGTTAGAATATAACATGTGTGATAGGTTTTAGTTGAATGTCCTAATAAAATTAAGGTTGGAATAATAGATATCATAGAAAAGTTGGCAAAATCAACTAAACTAAAAATATTGTACTATAAGCTAAGTAAAGAAGACGGCCAAGATGAAATACAATAGAATATGCCGAAAAAGGTTATGATATGATGAGGCTGAGCAAGCATAGTGTCTAAAAGATGGCATCAAATCTAGTTGTTAAGTAGATATGAATAGAAGATAGATAATGTTTGTTATCAGAATTGCTAGAAGATGGACTTTTGGTGAGAATGGTGGTTACATTTGTATTATCTCTAGAATAAATAAGTGGATATATTCTTTAGTTTTTTTTTTTTAGTTAACAATAGGACTCTAATCTTTCTATATAAGTAGCAGTAGCAGTTGACCGCAGTCCCATTTATATTTTATCCTATATTATCTATCATCTTTCAAATAGATAGGCATAATGGTAACAAAAATTCTTAACCTATGTTTGGTTGGATCATGAGAGATAGATGATGAGGTTGGAAGGATAGATGGCCTCCATCCATCAGTTTGATTCAAAAATTATAAAGAGGATGGATGAAAAAGAAGGGATGGTTCATCCATTTTAGCCCATCAATTTGCATCCTTCCAAATTAGAAGGATGCAAAGAAGGATGGATGGAGTATTAATGGATAGACTTTTACATTAACAAAATTATGTCTCATTAATTTTTTGATAAAACTATAATATTTTTTTTATTTTTTCATTCATATTATTTATATATATTTATATATATTATTAAATTTTATTACTAATTATTTTAATTTTAGTACATAATATCGATAATTATAATTAAATAATTAAAATTATTTTTTATTTCTCTATTTTTATTTACTATATTTAATTGGCTATTTGTATAATATTAATTCACTATTTAACTTAAATTTTAAATAAATTAGTTATGTTTATAATTAACATATATAATCAATTCATTAATAATTAATTTATAAAATTATTTATTGAATTAAGTTAAATCAATTAATATTTATATATTTTTTTATAATTATATATTATGATGATTATAAGTTTATATATTACTTATTTCTTTAGTATAAATAAGTGTTATAAATTGATAATAGTAATATTTTTATAAAAAGATAGTTTAGTAAAAATATTATATAAATATCATCTATCCTTCCTTTCATTCTTTTATACCAAACAAAGGAGAGAATCATTTCTATCCATCTTTCTATGTTTCATCAAACATATGAAAGATCCATCCATCCTCTCCCTCATCCATCATTTCTCCTCCATCCATCCTTCATTCAAATGGAGGGTTAAGATCAAGGCATATGAATGCATGCTATATTCATTATTATCCTGTGATTATCCTATTTCTGACAATCTAATACTAATGACATGCCCATGCATAACCTAGCTATGAGACTCATCATCTGTCTCTGTTGACCCATAAGTTTCTTTGACATGCACATCTACCAAAAGTCCGCGGAGCAAAATGGGGTAACCATTAACTATTCTAATTAATTAACTACTATGGCATAATACTGAAAAAGCCTAATTATTTTTAGGTTAGGTGTTGAACCCTTACATTCCTTGAAAGTTATAGTGTTAGTGGAGGAGTTTGCTCCCTTAAAATTCTTCAAGCTGAATAAGAGTTTTCCCTAATTGGGATAAAAAACATAAAAAATAGTAAAAAGTTTTCTCTGATAAACGGATGATCCCTAGAACAATAGAGGGTAAAGAAAAAAAATATTTGATAAATAATTATTATTTTATCCCATATAATGAGGTAAGACAGTGTTTATATTTTCGCTAGAAAAAACTAATAACCTTTTTTATAGTTTTATATAGTAATAAGTGAAGATAGTTTTTTGTATTTGAAAAGTGAATTGGAGAAGTTTTTATAGGAAAAAAAGGTATAAAACATGAATAACTCAATTCTCTATATATTGGCAAAACCATTATACCTGTTCCCAATGTTGATGGAGATTCTGTTTTATTACTGATACAAATGTCTAGCAGACATTAGGGGTGTTTTCATGATGCATCCTTATGGTGTCCATGCCTGTTCCTCTATGTCACTGTAGTTTATCTTCTCTTTAAAAAAATGCCTCCTGCTTATTCCACCATTTTTTGTCTAATATTATATTTGGTCAAAGATACAAGGGTTAGAATAAAATGGGAATACCTATTCTGGACCCATTCCAATATTTGGTACTGACAATAAACAATGAAATCACATGTCCTTTGAAATGATTATTCTCTTGCTTGAATTGTTTGTGATTCAACTCTTTAAGAAAAAGAGAAGAGAGGAATGTAATGAAAATACAAGCCAATCCAGACCACAAGATCATTTGAAAAATTATGGCAAATGATACATCCATAAAATGACTTTTATGCATCTGCTCTAGTCCAAGCATCCACATAGAGGCTCCAGTTTCTACTTTCAATATAACCTACTATTGCATGGTACCAGCCATGGCATTGTAACTGCCCCATATAAGCTTAAAGTGCATTTATTTCGTGACTCGAATCGAAATCGAAATCAAAATCAAAACAGAATTGAAATCAGAATGGCCATATTCCTCCACATATATTTAATTTGTAATAGAAATTGAAATGAAATTTAAATACTAAGAGGAAATCAGGATTTGGATTTGGAGAATTGAAGCATTCTTATTCTCTTCTAAAATCGAAACTGGAATAAGACTTCCTTCAACCAAATGATCGAAATAAAAATCAATCATTCTGATTCTCATTTCAAAGTCCAATTTTTCCCAACCAATCATACTTTATCCTACTAAATGCAAATAACTACTAAATGTCCTGAACAAGAGTCCCTCCTCGTCTAAGCACATCATGTTTGTTAAATAGGCCTGCGAATCGAACCGCAATTTCCAAATCCATCTAGCCTCGCTAATCATAGGCATAGCAAAAGAACTCTTTTCCATACATCATGGTGCTTTTGACAATGATCATGACCATCTCAAACACTAACATTATAACTGAGTACTCCTGAAAATTATACCAAAGATGAAGCTTCTCTGCATGAACTAGCTGTGTTTCTCTTGGGTCTTTCCCCTTCCGGTCGTTCAGAAGTCCAAAAACAAAGCTATCCATTTGCATTCGAACCTTCAACGGGCCTGGGAGTCACGATTGTGGGCCCAATGATGGAAAATTACCATCGCCATGCATTCAAATTACAGCATTCACGCAACAAGGAATACTTCCTTGCATCTCTTCTAATTCTAAGGCAAATTTTTCAAGTCAAATAGAATATCTTGTTCAAAATGGTTACGACAAAGTAGAAGTAAAAGACAACAAGTCCAGAATAACGTGCTAATCCGGCCGTTCTTCCGTATACCTCCAAGATCAGATTTTTACCTTCGCAAAGCGACACAGCATCAAAGTGATTCTTTGAAACCAAACGATCCTGAATAATCCGCAACAAAATCATAAAATAATTCAACTTATACATACAAATGGCAATCACGTAATCAAACAGAAGATTCTTTTCTTACACTGTTCTTGAAAGGGATCGAATTGGTCGACAAACGAGTCTCCGTCCCATCTTCATCGTTTTTGATCCGAAAGCACGCGAAGAAGCAACCCGTGAGCGCGGCCTCCAAGAACCCTAAAACCTCTTTGATCACTCGGAACTTGCAGCACTTCTCATAGATCAAGAATGGAGAGAGATTGAGACAGATGAGAAGTGATTCGCAGATTGGAGACGAGATCGCGCCCCAGGATGCAGCGATCTCAGCGGGATTAGGATTTGGGAATCGGAACTGGGGAGAGAAGTGGGGAGGAGGGGACTTACGGATCGATTTAGGGTTTTGAAATTTAAATTGGTTTGAAGAGGGAAACGTGGGGTAAGAATAAGAAGGAAAAAATTGGACCGTTTCAATTTCCATAAATGGACGCAACCCGAACTGCGTTACCAGAGCGGCCCATTTGGATCACATTTTCCGTAGATAAGACGCACACGGTAGGAGGGACGGACAGCTGTGATTTTATTAAAACAGACTTGTAGCAAATGAGGAAAAAAAAAAATATAACTCATTTATTTATTCAAGTGACAACCTTTATTTAAACAATTGAGATCCATCCTAATTCTTAATTCATAAATAAGACCTGACAGTTGAAAGAGAAGTTGAAAAAAAAAAAATCACATATGCAGTTTTCATCCTTTCAATGATCTAGCTTCAATGATTCTTTCAGACCGGAACCGTCAGTAATGACTTCATATCAAATGAAAAGAAAAGTATAATATAATTATAATTTTTTTTATATTATTTAAGTAAGCTTTCTGCTCTTCGTCCATTTAAGTCTAAGTCTCCAACGGGACGAAGCGTCAATGCTAAAATTTTCATGATTCTGATGCTATCTTGATTGTGCCTCACTTTTTTGTTCGATAAATGGTCCATTCATATACAACAATAAATATATAGGAGATATAGTTTAGTGGTAAAAATATGATTCGTTCTATCAAAAACTTAAATAGTTAAAGGGTCTTTCAATTTTTTTCATATTCTGATCAAAAACTTTATTTCTTAAAAAAGTTTAATCCTTTACCTTTCAATAGTATATTTGAGGATTTTGCATGCATGATAATTAGGTCTTCTGTTCTTTTTTTTATTTTTTTAATCATGATTAGGAGTATTATTTTCCTCGAGTTTAGAAGAGATATTTTGGTTAGAAAGAATTAGGGTCTGGAATAGAAAAGTAATGGGTGACTCATATTCCAATCGTTTAGTTGGAGGAGTCTCATTCCAATTTCGATTCCAAAGTGAAATAAAAATGGTCCAATCTATCTAAAACTCAATCCCCATTCTTTCCAAAAGATTCAAATTTATATATAAATTTCAATTTCGATTCTGATTCCCATTACGAATCAAATATTTCAAAGGATTTGACTATTTCAATTCCAATTCATTCCGATTTTCATTTGATTCTGATTTCAATCGCAAACTAATCATCCTTTGAGCCTCGGCATCAATAGATAGAAATTGTTTGATAGATTGATGTGATGGTTTTACAGCAAAGCAGGAATTGGAGAAACCTATAGCATCATGACTCTCCTCCACCAAATTTTGATTTTTTTAAAAAAAATATCTTAATATTCTTAATGGTTTACACATATTTTATTCAAAGTGGCACTTGAGAGATATGATCTTGGTCAACCATGTGGTAGGGTTAGAATATAACATGTGTGATAGGTTTTAGTTGAATGTCCTAATGAAATTAAGGTTGGAATAATAGTTATCATAGAAAAGTTGGCAAAATCAACTAAACTAGAAAATATTGTACTATAAGCTTAGTCAAGAAGACGGCCAAGATGAAATACAATAGAATATGCTGAAAGAAGATTTATGATATGATTGAGACTGAGCAAGCACGGTTGTCAATCTAATAGATGTCATCAAATCTAGCCGGTAAGTAGATATGAATAGAAGATAGAAAATGATAGTTATCATAATTGCTAGAAGATGGACTTTTGGTAAGAATGGTAGTTACATTTGTATTATCTCTAGTATAAATAAGTTGATATATTCTTTAGTTTTCTTTTTTTTAGTTGGCAACAGGACTCTAATCTATCTATATAAGTAGTAGTAGCAGTTGACAGCATCCCATTTACATTTTATCCTATATTATCTATCATCTTTCAAATAGGTAGTATAATGGTAACAAAAATTTTAACCCTGTGTTTGGTTGGGATCATGAGAGGATAGATAGATGAGATTGGAAGGATGGATGGCCTCCATCCATCAGTTTGGTTCGAAAAATTATAAAGAAGATGGATGAAAAAGAAGGGATGGTTCATCCATCCTAGTCCATCAATTTGCATCCTTCCAAATTAGAAAGATGCAAAAAAAGATGGATGGAGCATTAATGGATAGACTTTTACGTTGACAAAATTATATCTCATTAATTTTTTGATAAAATTATAATATTTTTTTATTTTTTCATTCATATTATTTATATATATTTATATATATTATTAAATTTTATTGCTAATTATATTAATTTTAGTACATAATATCGATAATTATAATTAAATAATTAAAATTATTTTTTATTTCTCTATTTTTAGTTACTATTTTTAATTGGCTATTTGTATAATATTAATTCACTATTTACCTTAAATTTTAAATAAATTAATTATGTATATAATTAACATATATAATCAATTCATTAATAATTAATTTATAAAATTATTTATTGAATTAAGTTAAATCAAATTAATATTTATATATTTTTTTTATAATTATATATTATGATGATTATAAGTTTATATATTATTTTTTTTTAGTATAAATAAGTGTTATAAATTGATAATAGTAATATTTTTATAAAAAGATAGTTTAATAAAAATATTATATAAATATCATCTATCCTCCTTTTATTTCTTTTATACCAAATAAAGGAGAGAATCATTTCTATCTATCTTTCTATATTTCATCAAATATATGAAAGATCCATCCATCCTCTCCCTCATCCATCATTTCTCCTCTATCATCCTTCATTCAAATGGAGGGTTAAGGTCAAGGCATATGAATGCACGCTATATTCATTATTATCCTGTGATTATCCTATGTCTGACAATCTGTCACGCTTTCGATCCGAGATTGTGAATCAAGGGTCATGGCAACCGTCGCATACTCATAGAAAATTCTTCCCATAAGCATGCAAGGCATCTTATCATGCTATCCTAAAACAACAGCGGAATAATTTGTTAAAAATTTAAATCCAAAATATAACGATCTAAATTTTTTTTTTTATATCTCAATAAATTCAACAATGTTCAATACACCTTACATTAAATTCAATAAGACTTCAGTCTAAAATAAAAGTATAAATTCTGCTTCTAATCACTCTTCCATTCACATTTTGTATCATCTTAATTCCTCAACATCTGTAAAAATAGTAGAATAGGAGATAATGAGCTAGACAGCCCAGTAAGCAATGATTATTTTCAACATATTTATCAGGCATTAAAGTGAATAATCATTTATAGAAAATAAGCATATAGAGTTCATCAATTTGAAATCAATTTCGATTATGCAACATAATTCATGCCAAATTATTTTTTTTTCAAAAATTTAATTTCTTTCGAGATTTTAATTTCTTTCAGTCTTAAATTCTTTTCGTCAACCATGAGCTATGACCATATTTTTCTTATGGCAGGGTCATAACACTGCGTATCTTCTTACGGTGAGCTGCGAATCATCTGACAGCAAAGTCCTTTGGAACTGCTGATCTCTCTGGTGGTTTATCGCTGGTCTCTCTGGCACATAAATCATCAGGATAAATCAATTACCAATGTATATACCCCATTGATGGGTCCTTTACATAGTCAGGTTGTCAATTCATATTATTCTTATATCAAAATTCTTCATAAATCATATTTCATATTCTAATTTTAATAAAAAATATATAATCATGTAGTATCGAAATCAATCAATATAATACATCATGAAATCAATATGTTCAATCACGCTTCATCATAATATATTAAAATATGATATTTTTATAATAAAATATCATTCATCCAATTCATGCATTGTTTCACAAATTATGTCATAAAAATATATTATAATTTAACGATCAATCTAAAAAAATAAAATATTACTTACCTCGAACGCATTCCAATAAATCTACATAATTCTATAAATTTTTTCTAAAATTCTTCAGTTCATAAACCATATCACAATATCCGACTATCAGGTGTCAATGATACCTATACGAGATTAAATTCAATAATCAGAAAGAATACTAATATCATATTTCAATGGTTTAGATTGGGTTCGATCATCTAATTTCATCTAATCAAAATTTAATTAGGATATAACGATCCAAAATTTGACTATCAGATCAAATCGGATTCGAAGTGATAGGATCGAGGTTTCTTCATTGGTTTCATAAAATCAAGTAGAGAGAGAAAATCAGAGGAGAGAGAATTCATGAGGTACAATTCGAATTGATCAGATGACACAATCCAACATTACGATTGATCCAATATCTCGATTAGTGAAATCAACATGATCAAATTAAGTCATGGCTAGATCGGGATCATGGATGATCAAATCTAAGGATTCATGGTTGATCAAGGTGCTGGCATACTACCTGACAACCACGGATCAGGATATTTTTACTAGAATCATTCAAACTCATCATCACTCAAACTCATCCAAATAATTTTTTTTTTGATAAATTCTAAAAAAAATAAACTTCTAGAGAGATACAATTCTAGAGAGAGAAATTTATGAAGATGAATCTGTACTAATTAGACGATACAGTTTAACAAATTCGATTGATCAGATCAAGATAAATTAATCAAATCATGCTGAAATTATCACATAGATAATTCAATAGAATCATGGGTGATAAAATCTAAAGATATTTGATCTGATCAAGGTGGGTGCCAGTACGCTGTCCGACAATCATAGATCAAGATTCTTCATTAGAATCAGATCAGAAATATTAAAAAAAAATTATTAACTAATATTTTTAGAGAGAGAAATTGATTGAGAGAGAGAAAATTCTAGAGAGAAACTCATCTTGAACTCTTCAGACGATATGATTCAATAAAAATTCAATCGATTAGATCTAATCATGCTGAAATTATCATGGAAAATAAAATCTAAAAATATCTGATTTGATCAAAGAGGATGCCGATGTACCGTCTGACGATCACAGATCAAAAATCCATCACTAGAATCATTTAAATTCATCATCATTCTTCTCAAAATTCTAAAAAATTTAGGAGAGAAATAACCTAGAGAGAGAAAGTAGAGAGAGACTAGAGAGAAAAAGAGAAAGTAGAAAGAAGAAAAGAGAGAGAGAGAGAAAGCAGAGAGTCTATATATATATATATTTATTTTTTTTCCTTTTTTTTTATTTTTTTTCTTTTTCTTTTCTATTTTTTTCTTCCTTTTTCTTTTCTTTTCTTCTTGTGGTCTTCCCTGGCCGAAACAGGGGACCGACAGGTCCCCTCCCTTTGACCGACCGTTCGGGCCGCAGCCGGCATGGTGAAGGCCAGCGGCAGGGGGCAATCCTCTCGAGTTCGGAGAGGCCAAGGTCGGTAGTCGGCAGTGATCGTCGGCGTCGAAAAATCAAAAAGAAGAAGTGACCAAACATGGAGTCCCTTCTCCGACGAAATCCGACGACACCCATCGTCGATAGTTGTGCACAAAGGCACGAGAAAAAGAGAGAGAGGAGAGAGGAAAAGGAAGAAGGGCTTATCTCATCCTCCGGTGACCCCGTCGGCGAGAAATCGTGATGAGCACGAATCGAGAGACCGTGGGTTCAATCAGGAAAATCGGAGAGGAAACACCGACGATCATCGGTGATTGCTATGTCCTCTCATAGAGGAGAGGAGGGAGATTCTTATAGGGCTCATCCTAGGATCCTTCAATGGCCTAGGACTCCGATTTTCAATCGAAATCGGAGAAGGAGAAGACTTCAATGGGAGTCTTCTTCCCCTATTTTTTTCGGGCTTTGTGGGCTGGGTTTAAGGCCTAATTGGGCCGGACCATAACATTCTTTTCCTCTAAAAAAATTTTATCCTCAAAATTTTTCTTGCTTGAGTTTTCATAGTTTCTTACTTGAATCTCATTCTCAAATATTTCAATATTCTAATTCTTGATATAAATTTATTCTTAAATTATTTCATAAAAAAAAAATCAATACATCAAATATCGATCTGAAATAGAATATTTATTTCTTATTATCAAAATCAACATCTCAAAGATTTTCAATATTTTAAAATTTAAAATTATGCTCTCATTCTCTATAAAATAATGTTCAATACCTCATGACTAGATCAAAATCAAACCTATCTCTTGTAAATAGAAGAAAATCAATATCTTAATTTTTTGAATAAGAATTTTATTTTATTTTTTTTTCAAAATACTAGCCGCTCTTAATTAATCAACCTATCATAAGATGGAAAAATATACTTCTATGAATCATATGATGACATCCTAATCAATCAAAATTTAAAAATATTTTTCTTATTCATACTTTCAAAGGTTAAAAATTTATTATTTAAATCTCATTCTTGAATTTTGATATTTTAATTCTCGATGCAACTTCATCATTAAGTCATTTCGTAGGAAAAGATCAATATCACCGGTGTTGATTAGAATCAAAACTACTATTTCTAGTCATCGAAATTTTTTTACTCAAATCCTCAAACTCTTAAATATTCTAATTCTCGAAGTAAATTTTTATTATTAAGTCATTCCATAAGAAAAAATTAATAACTCAAAAGTTGATCTAAATCAAAATTTTTTTTTATAATCAAAATTAATGTCTCTATTCTAAGTAAGTATATCAATTTTCTTTATCTAAACATTAACTACTCTTAAATAAATCAATTCATTATCAGACTAAATTATAAATAACTTCAATCCATCTTTTGTAGAACAATCATCAATATCAATAGATAACCTCAATCTTTTCCATTCAGTCAGAGAAATAATAATGATCAAAAGAGTTCAAACTTCAAATTTTATTATACCCTGGAGATTAATATTTGAGTATAATAATCTAAGATCAAAATCATTATTCGATAAACAATCTCAAATTCTTCTTAATAAATAGAGAATTATAAAATTCAATTCTAAGATAAAAAAACTTATCTCTAAATATTCTAAATAAAAAATCAAGGGTCCACTCATCCTAGAATTAAGATGCTAAATATTTTTTTAGGATAGTAGATGGAAGCGCTACTTTTAAAAATCAATTAGGATATCTAAAATAATTTAAAATTTTAAAATATTATTTTTTTAATATCAATAAATTTTTTGTATCAAATCATATCATCTATCATGATTCTTTAACTCAAAGAATTAACATTCTTGACTTACTCAAAATAATCCAGATCACTATGCTTTCGCTGTGCACTCTGTTCTAACAATCAAAATTTTTTAGGTTCATCAAAAAATTTTGATTAAATTATTTCTTTATCTTATCAATAGAAAAGATCTAAAATTTTAAATTTTAATTGAAGTCAAAGATTAACTTCCAATTCTCATTTATACTTTTACTGATGTACAATAATCTTGATTAACCCTTGAGTTCAATATCACATTTAAAACCATCATATAAGTTTACTATAATCAATATGAATCAAATCTTAATTCTCATGTCAATTTAATTTGATAAATTTCAAATCAAAATTCTTATAAGTCAAATCAATGAGAAAATCCTTTGATGCTCCATCAAATTAGGACATAATCAGAATATAGAAGAATTTCAAATCAGAATCTTCAATATCTATCAAGTTTCTTTCATAACAATCATACAATCCTCAAAAAAATCAATTCTCTACTTAATAGATTCAATCAAGGACCTCATTAACAAAAGCAAAGGAACTTCATATCAATTTCTAAATCCAAAAATTTTAAATTATAAATTCATATAGATCCCATAATCTGAATAAATATAAATCAGATCTTTTATCCTAATCTAAAGATACCAATTTTTCATTAACAATCTCAACAATAATATCAGAAAATTCTTTGATCAACTTAGATACGAAATCTTTAAATTGAAATTTCATACACATCATGTAGTCTCTAAGAGACACAAATAAGATTTATTATTTAGATCAAAGATTCTAGCATAATGAATATCCTATAATCTCATAACCAATTTCATCAATAAAAAATAGACTTCTTTGCAATATTCTAAATATGCATTCATCTCAATATATCACTTTATATATGATCCACATACCAAATTAAATTTCGATAAATATTTCAATCAAGCATCATAAAATCTTTCTTAGTCCATCCTGGAATAATATTTTATCATCAAATCTTTAACTTGCCAATAATAGTCGACTTCTCAACTAGAAGTAATATCATAGTATTATTCTCACATCGAATTTGAACTTACGATTCACTTGAATAACCAATGATCAAATTAATAACCACAATGCACAATAAAATTTCATGTCAATCCTTTCGTGATTACTTTCAATCAAAATCTAACTAATCACATATTAATCCATAGATCATCCATCATATTTCAAACTCTATATATCATAATCTCTTGTGATCTTTTCATACATAATCTCAATTTTAATCAAAAATTATAAAGATTTCTTCCATTACAATCATCAAAGATCTACATCATAATGTCTCCGTGTCTATCCACTGACACTCATTCTATACACATCTTAATTCATCCACTAATGCTCTGATACCACCTTAATTGTCACCCCCCGATCCGAGATTGTGATCGAGGGTTATGGCAACCACCGCATACTTATAGAAAACTCTTCCCATAAACATGCAAGGTATCTTATCATGCTATCCTAAAATAACAGCAGAATAATTAGTCAATAATTTAAATCCAAAATATAACGATCTAAACTTCTTTTTTTATATCTCAATAATTTAACAATGTTCAATACACCTTACATCAAATTCAATAAGACTTTCAGTCTAAAATAAAAGTATGAAGATTCTGCTTCTAGTCACTCTTTCATTCACATTTTGTATCATCTTAATTCTTCAACATCTATAAAAATAGTAAAATAGAAGGTAATAAGCTAGACAGCCCAGTAAGCAATGATCACTTTCAACAAATTTCATCAGGCATTAAAGTAAATAATCATTTATAGAAAATAAGCATATAGAGTTCATCAATTTGAAATTAATTTTGATTATGCAATATAATTCATGCCAAATTTATTTCTTTTTCAAAATTTGAATTTTTTTCAGATTTTAATTTCTTTCATTCTTAAATTTTTTTCGTCAACCATGAGCTATGACCATATTTTCTCTGTAGCAGGGTCATAACACCGCGTATCTTCTTACGTGAGCTTCGAATCATCTGACAGCAAATTCTTTCGAACCACTGATCTCTCTGACGGTTTGTCACTGATCTCTTTAACGACATAAATCCTCAGGATAAATCAATTGCCAACGTATATGCTCCCATTGGCGGATCCTTTACATAGTCAAGTTATCAATTCATATTGTTCTTATATCAGAATTCTTCATGAATCATATTTCATATTCTAATTTCAATAAAAAATATATAATTATGTAGTATCAAAATAATCAATATAATACATCATGAAATCAATATGTTCAATCATGCTTCATCATAACATATCAAAATATGATATATTCATAATAAAATATCATTCATCCAATTCATACATTATTTCATAAATTATGTCACAAAAATATATTATAATTTACCGATAAATCTAAAAAAATAAAATATTACTTATCTTGAACGTATTTCAATAAATCTACATAATTCTATAAATTTTCTTTCAAAATTCTTCAGTTCATAAACCATATCACAATATCCGTTATCAGATGTCAATGATACCTATACAGATCAAATTCAATAATCAGAAAGAATACAAATATCATATTTCAACGGTTTAGATTGGGTCCGATCATCTAATTTCATCTAATTAAAATCTAATTAGGATATAGACGATCCAAAATTTGACTATTAGATCAAATCAGATTCGACGTGATAGGATCGAGATTTTTCATTTGTTTCATAAAATCAAGTAGAGAGAGAAAATAAAGGAGAGAGAATTCATGAGGTAAATTCGAATTGATAGGTGACACAATCCAACATTACGATTGGTCCAATATCTCGATTGATGAAATCAACATGATCAAATCAAGTCATGGCTAGATTGGGACCATGGATGATCAAATCTAAGATTCATGGTCTGATCAAGGTGCTGGCATACTATCTGACAACTACGGATCATGATGCTTTTACTAGAATCATTCAAACTCATTATCATCACTCAAACTCATAAAAATAATTTTTTTTTCTTGATAAATTTTAAAAAAATAAACTTCTAGAGAGATACAATTCTAGAGAGAGAAATTCATGAAGATGAATCTGTACTAATTAGATGATACGATTCAACAAATTGATTGATCAGATCAAGATAAATTAATCAAATCATACTAAATTATCACATGGATAATTCAATAGAATCATGGGTGATAAAATCTAAAGATATTTGATCTGATCAAGGTGGGTGCCAGTACGCTGTCCGATAATCATGAATCAAGATTCTTCATTAGAATCAGATCAGAAATATAAAAATTTTTTTTCATTGACTAATCTTTTTAAAGAGAGAAATCGATCGATTGAGAGAAATAATTTTAGAGAGAGAAAATTCTAGAGAGAAACTTAACTTGGACTCTTCAGACGATATGAACAATAAAAAATTCAATTGATCAGATCAAATCATGTTGAAATTATCATGAAAAATAAAATCTAAAAATACCTGATTTGATCAAAGAGGATGCCGGTGTACCGTCCGACGATCACAGATCAAAAATCTATCACTAGGATCATTTAAATTCATCATCATTCTTCTCAAAATTTAAAAAATCTTATGAGAGAAAAATAATCTAGAGAGAGAAAGTAGAGAGAGAAAGTAGAGACAACTAGAGAGAGAAAGTAGAGAGAAAAAAAGGGAGAGAGAGAAAGTAGAGTCTATATATTTTTTTCTATTTTTCTTCTTCTCTTTTTTTTTTCTTTTTTCTTTTTCCTTCCTTTTTCTTTTCTTTTTCTTTTCTTTTTCTTTTTTTTCTTTTTTCTTTTTTTTCTTCCTGTGGTCTTCCCTGGCCGAAACAGGGACCGACAAGTCCCTCCCTTTGATCGACAGTCCGAGCCACAGCCGGCACGATGAAGGCCGGCAGTAGGGGGCAACCCTCTCGAGTTCGGAGAGACCAAGGCGGCAGTCGGCAGTGATCGCCGGTGCCGAAAAATCAAAGAGAAGAAGAGACCAAACAGGGGGTCCCTTCTCGATGAAATCCGATGACACCCGTCACCGGCAGTTGTGCACAGAGGCATGAGAAAAAAAGAGAGAGGAGAGAGGAAGGGGAAGAAGGGCTTACCTCATCCTCTGGTGACCCCACCGGCGAGAAATCACGGCGAGCATGAATCGAGGGATTGCGGCTTCAATCGGAAAAATCGGAGAGGAAACACGACGATCATCGGTGATTGCTATGTCCTCTCACAGAGGAGAGGAGCGGGGTTCTTATAGGGCTCATCTTAGGGTCCTTCAATGGCCCTAGAACTTCGATTTTCAATCAGAACCGGAGAAGGAAAAGACTCCGATCGGGAGTCTTCTTCCCCTATTTTTTTTTTTCGAACTTTGTGGGCTGGGTTTAAGGCCTAATTGGGCCGGACCATAACACAATCTAATACTAATGACATGCCCATGCATAACCTAGCTATGAGACTCATCATCTGTCTCTGTCGACCCATAAGTTTCTTTGACATACACATCTACCAATAGTCCATGGAGCAAAATGGGGTAACCATTAACTATCCTAATTAATTAACTACTATGGCATAATACTGAAAAAGCCTAATTATTTTTAGGTTAGGTGTTGAACCCTTACATTCTTGAAAGTTATAGTGTTAGTGGAGGAGTTTCCTCCCTTAAAATTCTTCAAGCTAATAAGAGTTTTCCTTAATTAGGATAAAAAATCATAAAAAATAGTAAAAAATTTTCTCTGATAAACGGATGATCCCTAGAACAATACAAGGTAAAGGAAAAAATATTTGATAAATAATTATTATTTTATCCCATATAATGAGGTAAGACGGTGTTTATATTTTCGCTAGAAAAAACTAATAACCTTTTTTATATTTTTATATAGTAATAAGTGAAGATAGTTTTTTGTATTTGAAAAGTGAATTGGAGAAGTTTTTATAGGAAAAAAAGGTATAAAACATGAATAACTCAATTCTCTATATATTGGCCAAACCATTATACCTGTTCCCAATATTGATGGAGATTCTGTTTTATTACTGATATAAATGTCTAGTAGACATTAGGAGTGTTTTCATGATGCATCCTTATGGTGTCCATGCCTGTTCCTCTATGTTACTGTAGTTTATCTCCTCTTAAAAAAAATGCATCCTACTTATTGCACCTTTTTTGTCTAATATTATATTTGGTCAAAGATACAAGGGTTAGAATAAAATGGGAATACCTATTCTGGACCCATTCCAATATTTGGTACTGACAATAAACAATGAAATCACATGTCCTTTGAAACGATTATTCTCTTGGTTGAATTGTTTGTGATTCAACTCTTTAAGAAAAGGAGAAGAGAGGAATGTAATGAAAATACAAACCAATCCAGACCACAAGATCATTTGAAAAATTGTAGCAAGTGACACATCAATAAAATGACTTCTATGCATCTGCTCGTCTAAATATCCACATTGGGGCTTCAGTTTCTACTTTCAATATAACCTACTATCGTATGGTACCAGCCATGGCATTGTAGCTGTCCATATAAGCTTGAAGTGCATTTATTTCGAGAATCGAAATCGAAATCAAAATCGAAACAGAATTGAAATCAGAATGGCCATATTTTCCTACATTATTTAATTTGTAATAGAAATTAGAATGAAATTTGAATACTAAAAAAAAATCAGGATTTAGATTTGGGGGATTGAAGCATTATCATTCTCTTCTAGAATCAAAACTGGAATGGACTTCTTTCAACCAAATGGTTGGAATAAAATCGATCGTTCTGATTCTCATTTTAGAGTCCAATTTTCCCCAACCAACCATACCTTATCCTACTAAATGCAAATAACTACTAAACGCCCTGAATAAGAGTCCCTCTTGGTCTAAGCACATCACGTTTGTTAAATAGGCCTGCGAATCGAACCGCAATTTCCAAATCCATCTAGCCTCGCTAATCACAGGCATAGCAAAAGAACTCTTTTCCATACATCATAGTGTCTTTTGACAATGATCAGGACCATCTCAAACACTACCATTATAACCGAGTACTCCAGAAAATTGTACCAAAGATGAAGCTTCTCTGCATGAACTAGCTGTGTTTCTCTTGGGTCTTTCCCCTTCTGGTCGTTCAGAAGTCCAAAAAAAAGCTATCCATTTGCAATCGAACTTTCAACGGGCCTGGGAGTGATGATTGTGGGCCCAATGATGGAAAATTACCATCGCCATGCATTCAAATTACAGCATTCACGCAACAAGGAATACTTTTTTGCATCTCTTCTAATTCTAAGGCAAATTTTCCAAGTCAACTAGAATATCTTGTTCAAAATGGTAACGACAAAATAGAAGTAAAAGACAACAAGTCCAGAATAATGTGCTAATCCAGCCGTTCTTCAGTACACCTCCAAATAAGAAAAGCTTTATGACTGGCCAAAACCAAATTACAATAGTTGCGCAGCAAGCACGCCTCTTTACGACTCTAATTCTAAGGAAATTTTCCAAGTCAACTAGACTTTTGATCGCATGACACACTAAAGGCACAACATTCCCTAATCAATTAATTAAAATGATATCATCGTACGTACGATCACGATAATATGGTCCCACATGCAAATGTGCTGTCTTTTTCTCCCATCTCTTTTTTCCAATGTCGACATGAAATCTTTCTTTAGCTTTTCGAGGATTTAAGGGGATTTTCCATGGCATCCAAAAATTTTCTCCACACACCCATCAAGTTTCCCGTTGGCCTTTGAAAATTCCCTTGGGAACCCCTTTTCACAATGCCAAGGGTGGATGCACCTATCACGGGAGCCAACTTGGTGTTGAAAAAAAAAATTGGGATAGACTTCTGGAATAATTGAAGTCTGTGTGGTGGACTTGGCCTTGATTGTGTACTCATCTTGTACAGTATAGAGCTATGCAGCAGCAAAATCTGCCTCATTTTTCTAGGGGGCCCTACAATGAGTGCATCATGTTTTGCCAACTTTGCCTGCTTATTTTGAAAAATATTGGAAACTTCTTTTTCCATTTGAAAATCAGAAAATGTTCGATAAGTGAATAATATAAAGGGACAGGATGCAGAAACTTTTATGTGGGCTAATCTTGTCGGTTTTGTTCAAAAATGTTGTGCTCATTAGATTATTGCACAATCATGATGTTCCCATGGAATGCATTGATGGATTACCTCATGGCCACCACCTTTTCAAATGTTGATCCAATTTAATTATATTCCTTGCATGATTCTAACTACTTAGATAATAAACTAAGGGTTTGATTAGTATCATTATTGTTTGATTTTCTGTTTTTATTTTCTTGCAATTAATGAAATGCCACATGTCGATTGATATTTAAGATATCATTTACGCAAAACTTCTATCATTTCTCACTTTTATTTTTACTATTCTTTGGAAACAATATATCTTTGCTACAAAATTTTTTAAGATTTTAGAAATAATTTAAAAAGCAAAAGATTTCCGCATATATTGTTGTGTAGCCTAGTCTTTTTTTTTTTTCTTTTTTTTTTTTGTTGGGCTTGAGACGGGGGTGATGGTAGGGATGGTAATGGCAGAATTTGGGTCGGATATTGTGCTACCCATTCTCAAGACCGAACTTAATATCTATATTCAAACCCTACTCGATATCCGATCGGATAAAAAAAGAATATCCATCCCCATACCCAATGGATTCGAAAATACCCACGGATAATTCATTTCTCCATATCCAACCCATACCCGTCCCATGTCTATCCTATATTTAAAAAAATAAATAACTAAAATAATTTTATACATATTATCAATCAAAACAAAATTACCAATTCAATATAGAACATAATTTATAAATCCAGATTTATAGAAATCAAACATAAAAATAGAATTACAATTCAACATATAACATATAAATAACCAAAATAATTTTATATGTATTATCAACCAAAACAGAATTATAAATATATATATTTGGATATAGATTCGGGTATTACCCATACCCGTAAGTTCGGATTGAGTTTGGGTAGAAAAAACACTACCCATACCCTACTAATATCTGTGCTATAATTTCGAGTTTTATCCAAATCCGATCAAATCTTATTTTTCGGATTTGACCGGATTTGGATAGGTGTATATCCATCGAGTCGGATCGATTTTGCCATCCTAAGTGATGATGAAAAAATTAAAATCAAAAAAAAAAAATCAGAGTAATAGCAAAGGCCCTGCAATATTAATACACTAGAAAACCAGGTAAATAAAGATAAAGCAATGTCACATTTGTTATCATGACTTTATTGGCCTTTTTTTTTAGCATTTCTTTTCCAACCTCTCCCTGCAACATCTCCATGGTATTGTGCAAACAAGAGACTTTGTTCATGCATTGAGAATTTTTCAAACATGCAATTTTGTATGTAACACATGTCCCTTGAAATTTCTGCTTTAGAATTTGCTTCTTGCCACGTTATTCTGGTCATGAAATAAATCAACATATCTAATGTTATTCATGCATGAAATATTTCTTGACGAATATCTACGTTTTTATATGAAAAGAATGCGGCAAGAATACCACCATCTAGGCTAGAATTAAGACCCTAGTAGTTTTGCAAGCATTAAGAATATGGCAGAGGGTTACCAACCAGTTTATGTATGCCCCATTGACAATTAATTTTGCTATATCACATCAATTGCTTGAGTGCAAATTTTCTACAACTTTCTACGGCTAGCGAACGTGGAAAATGTTCACCTTTTTCTTTTGGGTACAAGAATCATATCTCTCACACACACACACACACACAACATATATATATATATAAAGTAACAGTCTGAAAACAACAAGCAACCCACCAAACTAACCCATTGGAAAATATTTACTAGTTTGCAAAAGCTTATCCTTCATGAAATGTAGTTGGAGGTGGGTGGGTTTAATTAGAGAACGTACGTCAACCTATTTTAGCTTATTAAAACCCACCACGTACTAAACCTATACCTAAGCTATAGAAGATTTGATGCCACAGATCGGGTCCATGGCCCAATCAGCACTAGTATTTTGACTGCAGAAAAGAAGTGATTTGATACAGCAACCGATACGGTGGTATGGATCCGAAGATCCAACCAAGGCATGGTTTAGGAACCAAATCCGGCCTATTAAACTAAAAGGAGTTTGGTTGGAAAGAGTCGGGATCTGAAATCAAATAAAATAGGTAGTGCTTTACAATCGTTTGGTTGGGAAGAGTCTCATTCCGATTCTGATTTCGGGATGAAATAAAATGATCCAATCAACTTAAAGTTCAATCCTTATTTTTTTTTTTAATATTTAAATTTTTATTTCAATTTTGATTTCAATCGTGAACCAAACACTTTAGAAGATTTGATCATTCCGAATCTGATTCCGATTTTAATCCATTCTAATTCCGGTTATGAATCAAACCCTCCTAAATTTAAATCAATCAACTCAAGCCATTCATACATGGCTTAATTAATCTAGTGGAACATGGATAAAATAGATGAATGCTTCACTGCCATCTATATTCCGTCATGTAACATCAATTCTTCTATAATTTGACCGTATATAAAATGTACTGCATCTCTCAACCTTGTGTTTCCATGCCATCTATGTTTTCCATCTCATATTGATTAATTAGAGTATGTGGCTGCGAACCATGAGGTAGAATGTTCAAATCCTTATTGTAATATTTGCTATTTATTTATTTAGTTAGATTTGATCATATAAAAAATAAATATTCACTATGTGCCATATTCTTGTTTATATTTTACTGTATCAAGCCAAACTTTGACCAATTGAGCAACTAATTCAATTAGAAGCCATTTGTATACATGATAATCTAATTTGGTTAATAAAAAATTAACTAGTAGCTGGCATATGATGAACTAATTTACAATAAGATTTAGAGCAATACAAAAATATGATGATATGTTTGGATGATTGGACTAAAAACTCTATTGAATTTATGAATTGAATTAGTACAACTAACTAAATAATAAGAATATAAGTTGGTACCCAAGAGTAGTTCGAGAGTGGATCAGTCAGAAGCTCATAGAAAGAAAAACGTTCTCATTAGGTCTTTTTTGCTCCGTATAAGATTTAGGTCGGTCCATTCCTAGTACATCATTTATTTATTTCTATGGGATTCAGGCATGTTTGGTCCCACATCACTTGTGGGTATTTATAAATATAGACCTAGCTTCATCTATATTTCTATTATTTATCTGATTGTACCTGCTTAATTTATAAATTCGATGGGATGTTCAGTCCAACCATCCAAATAGATCTTGAATGAAATAGAAATCCTAAATGAGGGATCATTTAACTAATTTTCAAATATCATAAATATTCATATGTAAATCCTTTTTTATCTTTTTAAAAGATGTGCAAATTTTTTTTATTTAGAATAATAGTGGATGACGAACCACTAACCATTTGGAAGAAATAATGCTCACAATTACCAATGCTAAAACCTTGCAAAAGGAACATCCTAAGGATGTGAACCCACAACTTGATGACTTTGGAGAGAGATGATCCAATTTTCTATTGAAACAAAAATGTTCAACATTATTTATCTTGTAAATCATTATAAATCCAAACCATCTTATCGAAAAACTTAATACTCTAATTCACTTAATCAAAAGTGAAAATTAACTGGTACATAATGAACAAATTTACAATAAACTTCAGAGTAATACAAAATTGAATGAGTTAGAAATTCTGTACGAAGGTTTATTCAATTAATTCCCAGATGCAATAAGGCTTTGCAAGAAAATCCCTTTTATTTTTAAACAATATATCCAATATCTTTTAGTTTAGAACAATAGTGGAGGTAACACCCACCATTTCTAAGGAATGGTGGAAAAAATTACGGGTGCTAAGCTTGGAGAAAGTACTTTAGTTATGAGAACCCAGAACCCTGTTCCCTTTGGAGGAGGGATGCAACCTTTAGGTTATGAGCCAATTTGCTATTGAAAAATAGAAATCTTTAACATTATTTATCTCGTATATCATCGTAAATCCAAACCATTTTATCCAAACCTTATTGTTCTAATTCACTTCATCAAATGTGAACCAATAATTGGTACATAATAAACTAATAAAAAATAAAATTTGGAGTAATACAAAAATATGAGTGAGTGAGAAATGATATATGAAGTTGCATTTAATTAATGCCTAGATGCAGTAAATGTTCCAATTTACTTATAAGATACGCAATACTGCTAGAAATCACAAGTGCCAAATTCTAGGGGAAAATACTTCCCATGGATGCAAACTTAGAACTAGATCTCCTTAAAAGGGTGGTGCAACCTTTTAGTAATGTGCGAGTAATGCTGAAATAACAATATTCATTATATTGTCTATCATCAAGAATCCAAACTATTTTATCCAAAAAATCATAATTAACATAAAATATGATCTGAATATTTTCAAGCAAAATCAAACTTCGAGTCCTACTCTAAGCCAACAAAATTCATCAAAAACACAGAATGATAATTTTGACTTACTAACATGGATCTAAATTAAGTGAATCAATGAATCAAGCAACTTTGATATTACATTCCATTAGAAAAAGGAACTTTGACCATACATTCTCCCACATGCTAAATACCTTGAGCAACTCAAATTCTATATAACCATTATTCGTAGATGCGATGAATCTTTACATGTATGTCCTTCTTGTTCTTCTAAAGATATGCAATATTGTCAGAAATTACATATACCAAAACCTTGGGAAAATACTTCTCTGGATGCGAACCAGAACTGATCTCTTAAAGAAGTGGTGCATCCTTGGTAACAAGCAAATTGCTATTGAAATAACAATATTCATTATCTTGTCTATCATCATAAATCCAAACTATTTTATCCAAAAACTCATTATCAAAATAAAATATGACTCAAATTTTTCAAGAAAAAAAAAATCAAACTTCTATTCCTACTCTAAGCCAATGAAATTCATCGGAAATGCATGCAGAAATAACTTTGAGCTATAAACATGGTCCAAATTAAGTGAATCAACGAATCAAGCAACTTTGATAATACATTCCATTTAAAAAAGAACCTTTGATCATACTTTCTCCCACATGCTAAATACCATCAGCAACTCAAATTCTACATAACCATTATTCCTAGATGCGATGAATCTTTACATGTATGTCCTTCTTATTCTTCTAAAGATATGCAATATTACTAGAAATTACACATACCAAAACCTTAGGGAAAATACTTCGCGTGGATGCAAACCCACATTGAAATAACAATATTCATTATCTTGTCTATCATCATAAATCCAAACTATTTTATCTAAAAACTCATAATGAAAATAAAATATGACCCAAAAATTTTCAAGAAAAATCAAACTTCTAGTTCTACTCTAAGCCAACGAAATTCATCAGCAATGGAAAAACTGCTTTGACCTATAAACATGGGTCCAAATTAAGTGAATCAATGAATCAAGCAACTTAGATAATACATTCCATTTGAAAAAAAAAACTTTGATCATACATTCTCCCACATGCTAAATACCACAAGCAACTCAAGTTCTACAGGACCATTGATGTTGTTGGAAAATCCAAGAATAAAGACATGTCTTTCCTTCTTCTTCTTCTTTTTTTCTTTTTTTTTTTTTTTTTTTTTTTGGCATTTCACACGTTTTGGTAGGGTTGGTAATTGAGTTTAAACAGAAACGGAACCTTCACCCATTCAATTTTTAATTATGCTTAAAAATTGACGTAACCAAGTGGTTCATGTGCTACGTGGCTTGCGCGACAGCGTGTGCCTGCAAGTTTCTGTGCACTCTATCCACGTGCTAGTTATATGAAAATGAGCACCTTTCTCACCAACCCTCTAAAAGATAATAATAACACTTAAGGTAGTAATCATCTTCTAATCATGTATAATTTTTTTGATTAAAACTCACATGTAATTAAAAACTCTCACCTAACAGCTCTGAATCTTGTCCATTTTAGCATGCTGATCGCCGAAAAGTATAGAGAAAAGAATATGCTACGGGCACGCCATGCACCTACGAGGAACGCGCCGAGGCCTAACATATTATAGCTCTTAGGATGATGTGGATCTAGGCTTATCTCACCTTCTGTGTACATTTCTAAGTTAATTATCTTATCCCTTTTCATCATTTACGCACTAGGCAAAAACTTGTGGGAATCTTTAATTTTGTCATGCATGACTTTGAATGGAGAAAATTCCAACCCCGTGCATACGTAAGCAGATCTAGCTATCGATCTCTATGGTGTAGATCTAATAAAATGACACAAAAATGATGAGGACCTTTTTTTTTTTTTTGCTAAAAGAAATGATGAGGACTTTGACAAGATGGGCATCCTCTTTAACTTTAAGCAAATCTTTATATAGATAATGGCTATCGATGAAACCGACCTGACCAAAGGGACCTATGCGAATTTGTGAAGAAGATTGTGGCTTTTGGGAGGAATTTTTCCTTTCAATCTCTGTGGCTAACATTGTTTATTTTCATGGCATGAAGTTTGCTTGTGAGATGCCAACAACTTGTAATTCAGTTGGCTATCACCTCTCCTCGGAACTTGCCTCTGAATAGAGGGGTTAAAGATCCTCCAGATAAGTTCGGACTCATAAGTTCTAAACTTAAGCTCAAATAGAACTCAAATTAGAGTGAGATTCTGCCAGTAAAATTTTGCCAGTTTTCAAACGAGAGCTCTAGTTCCCATCCAGTCCAAACTCTCTAGTTCCACATAAATCCTTCTGCTCTCTTCTATTTTTTTCATTTCCTGTTTTCGAAACTCAAACTGACTTAAGCATCAGAGGGTCATGAACGAAGGATTCTCATTCATTTTTTGACTTATTTTAAGGTTTTTTAAAGGTGATTCAAATCGGACTGCCACGGTCACTCTAGCTTAGCTTCATCCAACTTCTCTTGATTCAAATTTTTGAGCCTCACAGGTATCAAGCTAGTAAAATCTTTATGGTTCAACTAAGTGACAATTTTACCTTCACGAATTTGAGGAGTTGGGTATTTAGAATAGGGCTACTTCCATTATCTAATCATTGCTTACGAGCCTTTCTATCAAGAAAAAAAAGTCCTTGAGTAGGTCCAACATTCAAATTTTAGATGTTGTATATAGAGATCATAATTTTAATCAACCCATTTGGTGTCTGTCCTGATTCGATCCAAATAAGATGGATTTTACTCAATTCGATTAAAATCCATGATGAATATAGATTCCAGATAAAATACTCGAAATAGGCTCTGATCAGGTATGGATAATGGTTTGCTATGTTTCCACTCTGATTAGATACAAATTAATCTAAATCTATCCTTTCAAAATTATAATTATTTTATATAGTTGTACGATAAGTTTCTTATCCGATCGAACTTTTTATCTATTCGATCGATTTAACTGTACCACTACTTAAATCGATCCAAGGTGATACGAGTATGGGATCTTTAATAGCTAAGCGGGAATGGATATTGGCCAATCCAATTTATATATGGTCCATTGCCATCTTTAGTTATATTTGTATATTGAAAGAAATAATTTTAGAAAGGGGGCAAGGTGAATTCCAGCTCACGCTTATTACAAATTATATAGGATACATATTTTAAGTCCCTCTCTGATTTAGAATTGGTAAAATTACCTTTTAACTCCTACAGTTTATTCGATTTTCACTTCGTCGTGGCTATTTCTTTGCCAACAACATGGCTGGCTCTGTGCCCCGTTGTGGCCGGCGCCATAGTGACTGCTATGTGATCTCAGCGTTGAGATCGATGCTGATCTCACCGTCTATTTTTTTCCTATATTGAAGTTTTTTTTTTTTTGGATATTAGAGTTTTTTTTTTTTTTGGATATTGGAGTCTTTGCTCACATCGCCGGCAGACGGTGAACGAGGTCTTGGGGGTGGTGTGGAAGCTGAAGTTAAGTACGGCAAACTTGGTGCCGTCTTCTCAAGGGGTTGGAATGGGTGGTGGTGGTGCATTTGGATAATTATGGGGGGTTGGGGCGTTCAGAGCGAGGGTTCAAGAGGTAAGAAGAGACAAGGGGTATTCAGGTGCCGATGGAGGCAACTTGTGGTGGATTTTGGAGTTGGAGAAGTAACGTCTTAGTGGGAACTCTTCTGGTGACAAAGAGGAAAATAAAAGAACAAAAAAAAAAATTTAAGAGACAGCTTATGAGGAGGAATTTTTGGATAGATTTAATCTATCATACATAGCACAAAATCAATAAAAAAAAATTATTACATCACTATTTTGAATTGAAAAAAAATTTAACGGTATGTTGAGATGGTTGTAGAATTTTTCAATCCAAAATACCGAGATGCCATTCTTTTTGTAGCTTTGTCTATAATATACACGGTAGATTAAGTCTATCAAGAATTTCTCATCTATGAGGGGTTATTTTACAACCCTGGTTAACTTATCGAACCCTGGTTAACAATATTAGGGTACTCTTGTGTTCTCCTAATTAGAATTTTTGAAATAAAGGTAAGGAAATTTTATCGGTTTGGACGGTGGCTTGATAGCATTAGATGGTGGGTGGTACCATACTGCATCAATTAATGAATTTAAGAAAGCTAAGAGGGTGAGCGAAAATGGTACCCAACAATAAATTTTCCTTTAGGATTCTTCAAACATCTCTTGACCATCAGATTCCGCAAGTGGTTGGAGTGGACACGTCGAAGTTTCCTGACCATGTTTTGTTCTAATGCACATTTTTAATGTGTCCATGGAACTTGGAACAAGTATATATATTACTCAGTTTATAATATTAAATATTAGTACCTTGGGGTGTCACTCCAGAAAGAACCAATTTTATCATGCAGTAAAAGGTGCTTCTTTGATGAATTGTTTTCTCTATTTAAAGCAGGCATGGTTCCAATATTTTGGATTTAGTGGTGTGAGACTTTTATATATTGTGGGTTATATTCTAGCAACTGAAACAAATATCTATTCTTCCTATATTCCACTATTTTGAATGATCTTTGGTTTGGCAAGAGAATCAACTAGTCCATTTTAGACTCTAAGCCTAAGGAATGTTTTCATTACTGGCAAATTAATCACTTGTTATAGATTAGGATATACTGAAAAGAATGATGAAGTATTTTTTTCTATGGTTACTTTGTTTGATACATACAAGTGATTGATATTCTTTATAAGTTGGGCAACATTCAATGTCAAATGAATAATTAGTCCAACTCCTTTAAGACCTACAAGAAAATCTTCCTCGATTAATGTCCGAACACAAACCAATCGATCTAAGTCTAATCATATGCAAGGATGTATCACTTCCTAAATTTCAATTCGGACGATTTGAATTATGTTCATTCACACCGAATCATATTCTAAAAGACCACATAGCAACTTTGACAAGGGAACCTTGGAAGGACATTAGTTCAGCTATCAAGTCCATTTTCTTGGCCCTTCTTCAAACTCTATTATAAAACTCACATTTTACCCTACCTAATCCAGTGTAGGATAGGGATATGAGTGTGGTGGTCCCATTTGCCCTTGACCCATTAGACGGCAAATTTGGTGGCAATCAATGAAGGGATGGTGCTTAGGATGGATTTGACCCACCTCTATGTGTGAAAGCGGCCGTATTTTATTGCAGCACAACACTTTGTTAGGTCATCATGAAGGCAATTTTTGGGGCTCCCCCTTGTTTGTTCTCTGGTTATTCTCCTTTGGTTATTCTCATGGAGGGAGCGTAAGAAGTGTAGTGGTTTGGAACACGGCAAGCAAATGGAACAGGTCCAAAGGTCGGCACCGTCTTTTATTGACATGAGAGTGATGGGGAAAGAGAAGGGGAATTAATGCCTTTTGCTTCCCCAAAGTCCTATATCTTGACTTCAAGGCCCTTGCTTTGTCACTCTCCCTCTCCTGGCCTCCATTCTTCTTCCATCCCCACAACCATTGAATATGTGTGCATGAGAGAGGGAGACTAGGTGTTATTAACTAAGTAATGCCTACAAGGAATTCAAGGTGTAAACCAAATTAATAATGTCTACAAAGAATTCAAGGTTCAAGGGCTCTTCTATATCAATTAGTTATTCTTCTTGGAATGCCCTTTTTTTTTTTTTTTTTTTTTTTGATTGGAGAAATTATTAGGTAGACCATATCCATCGTAGACGTAGGGTGAAATAAATCTATCTAATAATTTCATCTTAGGATTAAATGAATCCATGTAAATCCATGATGAATCTGGTCCACCTAATAATTTTTCACTATTAACTTCATGAAAGATCCAAGAAGAGGAAAGGGGTATGGAACATTTTAGTTAAAGAGTCACAAGAATGAAGTACCATTATATATAATATGGAAAGAAAATTAATTATGGCCATGGTGTCAAGCATAAAAAAATCTAGCTCATAATTAACCATGCAATAAATTTTCAAATTAGTGTGCATAACAGTAATTTTTTTCTGATGTGAGCAAGTGTATGGTGCAGTCTACTAATACAACAATAGTAAAATTCTTAAACAATGATGAAATGATTGTAGTTATCCTTAATGGGAAGCAAAGATGTTTGTGATTGAAAGTGACTACCGTACCATTCTTGATTGAGATGGGATCATAGAAAATACTTGTTCATTCTTTACTTCTCTAATTGATGTTATTGTTGTTGCTGTGGATAGGCAAGCTAAGATACAAACCTTGACTTTGATATTGCACTCCTGCAAGGTTCTTCTATCAGCCACATGCAGGTTTCAAAATTAACCCTTCATGACGCATTTTCAGGCAAAGCAACACGTATAGATGCATGCATGACAAGAAATTGAAGCCATCCATATTTTCAAACACTTGAAGAGTTCTTCGATCATGCAGATTAACTAGTTAGAGAATGAATACTGAATTGCCAACCTTTTGGCAACATCAATAGCCATTATATACCAAATCCAATTGCCTCTTCAAAAAGGTGACGTTTAATATCTCTTTATATATGTTGCATAGTTTGAGATGAACATATCTAGCCCTTCGAGTAGAACTTAACATATTCTTATCTAGCTCTTCGTTCTCACATTTAGTAATATGGATAAAGTTGAGTACTAGATGGTCCATACATGATCTGATGTCTCACCAGAATCACCCTTAGGTTGAAGAAAATAACCATCATCTCTACAAAAGGCGGTTTTTGGTCTTCTTACAAACTTATGGAAGGCCAACGTTATTTTTCAAGTCTTTTAAGCTGCTACAGTGAAGGACAACCCTACTTTTCTCAAACCATAGCTTAATTTGTTCAACCTTTTGGAGAGCAGCGAGCATGTTTTGACTGGACTTGGTCAGAAAAGTGATAGGTCCCGGCTGTATATATATATATATATATATATATATATATAACTTAGCAGATAAATGTTGGCTTTGGTGGTGGGCAGAATGGCCTAACTTTTTATCATCTAGGCTTTTTATCATCACCTGCACCAGCCTTCAGAAGAGGAAACATAATCCAGAGATGAGAAGCTTTGAGAGGAGAGGGGTGAGGCAGTACAACAGATCGGAAGCCCCTCGCATGCGATGGACCGAGGAGCTCCACCGCCACTTTGTTGAAGCTATCAATTGCCTCGGAGGACAGAAAAGTAAGTTTGGATTGCATGAAGCTCTCTCTCTCTCTCTGTGTGTGTGTGTGTGTGCGCGTGTGTGCGTGTGTGTTGGAGAGCAGCACCGAGCACTGTCATCCATGTTCGGAGAACAGAACCTCTACCCAACACATGCGTTGAGGAGAGGAGTGCCAAACACTGAACCCCATCTATCAAGAGAAAAAAAAAAAACAAAAAAAAAAAAGAGGAAACTTTGAGCAACTCTATTGTCTATACTTTATATTTAGCATGAAGCATGCAGAATAATTAGATTAGTATATATATTGAGCATAAGTCATGCAGAGTTAGGTCTGGTCTTGACTGAAACTAAAGTTGGTTTAGTGGACAAGCAGACATGCACCAATCTGCTTCCAGACTTTTACAACTAAGATGCTTCCATTAGAAGTTTGCATCTATTGATGTTATCCTAAGAAGGAATATAAGTAACCAATATTGAAGGGAAAAAGAAGAAAAAAGCAAGACATAATAAATCGCATGATTTATGAACAACTTAGAAATCATTATGAAGGAATAATCATGTTGATATCCGACCTTTTTTTGGGGTGGCTGCACCATGTAATACATGGCACTCTTCTTATAGAAAATTAACATGGTAATATCTAATATGAGAAACTTTATAAATAGAAAAGTTTATAATTTATGAACTTTCAGTTTCATTCAGTTTCATGATGAAAAAAGCATAAGGAGTTCTACCGTATATGCTGATAAATACATCACTAGCGTATGCAAAATTTTCTACTTTAGAAAGCCAGATAATTTTCAAAAGTTTTAATGCAATAATGATCCTAAGAGGTATAGGTAACAATGTCTTTTGACAAATATCTGTGCTGACAATTCCGCCCGTTTTTATTTTACAACTGAGTGCATGTTATCACACCGAAGCAAAATCAATTCGGGAAATGCTATTAACTTGTAAATTTGCTTGACCATTTATTCATTTTTCTCAGTTCTATCTAATTTTATTAATCTAACCAACATGGATGGAGCTACCGTATACTTTTATATAAAAAAGCGAGGTCTTCTTATTAATTACAATGACATTAAAAAGCGCCAATATGAGCTTCTACAGATTTTTTAGACTTTTCTGATTCCATTCTATCGTGGTCATTTTGTTGCAGAGGCAACACCAAAGCGTATCTTACAGTTGATGGGAGTGAAAGAACTGAGCATATCTCACGTTAAAAGTCATCTGCAGGTATTGCTCCCATCTTCCTATAGCAGAAATATACTATATATCCTTGGAATTTTTAAGTCCTCCATGGTAAAAGCGTTATAAGTACGACTGTCTATTTTCACCCTACAACTAATCATTAATCTCTTTTAACTGCCCAAAAAGCTTGTTATTAATTATATGATGACAAGTGTTTATGCCATTTCATGCATTCCAAGTATTTTGTCTATCATTTATTGTGTAGAACATGTCTTACCATTTTGATTGTTTGTATATGTTCATGTGGACAGAAAAAGTCTAATTACACTATCTGGCTCTTTACAAGATGGCAGAAAGTAAAAGATTATTCAAAAATAGCTAATAAAATATGCAATGGCTATCATATTTGTCATTAGTGATTTTCAGTGGCTTAATTTTCATTAAAAAATAATAATGGCTTAATTTTTTTTTTTTTTTTGCTTGGTTTTCCTTCCATCACAAAATGTTCAATGGTTTATGAAACCAACAGCATGAACATCTTCAGATTATGTACAGTTATACCGCTCCTTTTTTCTTAATAGCATCAGTTTTACATTGTTATAAGAGAAAAGGTAAAGAAATATTTATACTACCGACTTACTGTTTTACATAAACCACTAGGATCATAGAAATATTATTTACATAAACCACTAGGATCATAGAAATATTATGTAAATCACTGCTATACATTATACCGACTTATACTGTAACTAGAATCGAACCCCTAGGCCCTTGTTCAAGTGGCAAGAGGTGGTGCCATCCATGAAAGTGCTTGCTGGTTGCATGTTCCTCATCTATATGATTTTGTTGGTCGATGTGGAAGCCATCAACATTACCTTTGCTAGCCCTCCTTTACTTTCCTGCTAAGTCTTCCCCAACTCATTCTTTCACCTCCAAATAATAGGTTTTGTTGATAAACTGACGACCCACCACGTGTATATCCTGTAGCAAGAAAGATTATTTGCCTGTTTTATTCAACAAAGGTGGGCTCTCTATATCATCATCTGGAGTACATTAAACGTCAGGCAACTAGATCAATTTTCAAATTATGATTTGATCCTTTGCCAAGGCCATAGAAATGGCACCTTTCACAAGTGCATACAGGTATGGAATGTCAGAGTTATGAAAATTTGAATCCGGGGCGCACAATTTGATTCACGATCTGAATTGGAATCAGAAATAAAATTAGAATAGGAATGGCTATATATTCTAATGTATTTGATTTGTGACCGGAATTCGAATTAGAACTGAAATAAATTTAATTTATAAGAGAGTAGGGATTAGGTTTTCGAGGATTAGAGCATTTCATTCTCTTCTGGAATCGGAAAAGGAATTAACTCTCCTTAAACAAATGGTTGAAATGAGAGTCACCCATTCTATTTTCATTCCAAATTTTAACTAACTAAACATGCCCCCAATGTATTCTTCGTCACCGGCTAATCGAGCTACCAAGGAGTAAGGATGATAGCAACTACCATAATATCTTCAAGAAAGAGAAGCCAAAAAAAAAAAAAAATAGGGGAGGAGAAGTAATTCAGCATAAGATCCGTTCTCCGGAGGTGGAATCCACCGTGTCTTCAGCTTCAAATAAAACTTACTAGATCTATGGCAAAGTCATGAGATGTACGACTTGTTGAACCATATCATGAGCTTGTCTCCAGAAAATATTTCTGTTTCCAGATTGGAAGGTTGGACCAAAATTCTGAATCACATTTATCATGAGTTGATGGGTGCAATTCAATGAAGTTAAAATTAGAGGTGTTAGGTGATCATTGTGGGTGTAACATAGATATTGGATGCAGCTGTCAAGGCAACTACCAATGATGTATTGAAGAACAGAAGTAGTTGTCTTGACTGGAGGAAGAACAAAAGGAAATATAAAGAGCTCACATGGCTTGTTACTCTTTGGCACAAAAAAATGACAGCTAAAGATTACATGGAAGATTAATAATGCTATTATATGTAAATGTGATAAGAAAAATAAGCAAGTTTTCTTTGATCCAAAATAGGCCTTAGTTTGAAAAGTAGTGTGAGATGCCAATACGTACAAGGTTGACGAGAAATGTCAAGTGGCATCAAGGATGAAGTATCGATGGATGAAGTCAATGGGACATCGTCCACAAAAAAAGTCAACATGCATGGAATATTATTTTTGGCAACTCTATTAACCTCAAGGAGCTAGTTCCATGTTGACTCAAGAGGCAAATATTAACTCGATATATGTAGTAAAACCATGAAATTTCTTATTTTTCTGATAAATTCTACAAAATTTATCCATGCAGCTGTGTAGGATAGGAATGATATACGGCTACTACATAAAATTCTCTTGCTAGTGCAAGTCAACTTTGGAAACCATCAAATGCGATAAAGTGGACTAGTAGATTGTATTTTGCTAGAAAACGTCTTCTTTCATTAGGATTGATCTTTCCATTAATTTAAGGCTAAAAAAATACCCCTTCCCAATCACCTCAATCCCATCCCCTCCCCTTCTCCAGCATTTTGCATGGAATTGCAAATACCCATCCCTACATTTTGAATTATTGCACTACAATGTCGCTGTTGCAATGCAGCCCACCCTCCTCCCAATTAGGATTAGGACTTGTTAAGATGCTTACTTGTCAGCTGATGTGGAGGTAATTTGCCGAAAATACCTAGTTGTCAACTAACATGGAGATAATTATGTGATATGGATTTTTTCAAAGAAAAATAGAATCTAACGCAATCAAGGTGGCAGAGGTACAAACAAGATAAGAATCGACGTAGATATGACGAACAACTCAGAAATACTGTAGAACTTGGAATCGATAATCTAAGACTTCTTGGTGCGCCAACAATCTCCTTGAGACCAAAGTGGTAGAGGAGGTCTAGATGGCATGCATGGTGGTGATGATGCCCTGCTACTGATCGACATGGGATACGTATTGCGCAGGTTTTTTCTTGAAGAAGAGGGCTGAGAGAAAGCCAAGGACAAGGTTGATGTGGATAGCAAGCTTTTCTTGGTGCCCTTCCAAATTATAAGGTAGGTGATGTCCTCATTGTGGTCCTTCCACATCGAGTGCCACGACTTAAAGATGGGGGTAGGGATGGCATCTTGGATCTCGTCAGGCATCAAAAGGTGATTCTCTGGATGCAGCAGATCATCAAGGTGTGGTAGTTGCGGTTGAAGGTGTAGAATTGTTTTATCTCCATCCATTCTCTTTTTGGTAGATTCCTAGTATTTGCAAGCATGTGAAAGTAATATCCTTGGAGTGACCCATTAAGATGGTATTTTGGCCTTATAAAAAGTAATGCGCCCGTGCTCCACTTCCAACAACCATCTATCCATTCTGACACCTTATGCTGAACATATTGTAGTGAGATTTCTACCTCACTACAATTTGTTGTGTCGGTATATCCTTCCTAGCTCTTTCAAGTTTTTAATCTAAGTTCAATATTTCCTTGGTGTTAACAATGCTCTCCCTCACCATTAGCTTCCTTCATGAGATGTAGACTTTGACCACTCCCTCTTCCTCAAAATCCTAAATCCCCCACCCAAATATAATCACCTTCAAATCCACCTTCGCCACATTTGCCTTTGCGGGGCTCCTTCATGGCCCTCTTGTTCGACGAAATACCTTGCCACCACCCATCTTTCTCCTTACTTCACCCTTGTCAAAATCTCGAGGCTTTTTGCAAGCCACTCAATCTGTTCATGACATGTAACATCATACTCAATACCTGCAGCCAGTTCATGCCTCTTCCACCCCACCATCTCCCACAACACCACGCCTACAGCAACCATGAAGTGACATGTAGTGCCCATGGAGCATGTACGTCGTTGAGAGGTACGCAGGAGAGAGTACCTCTAGGAGTGCTCTTTCTATAATAAACAATTAAGGACGTTGGTAGAAAATATTCTTCAAATTTGTCAATTTGAGATTAATGCTTGGAATGAGATAATGGTGAGGGAAAGAATCCTTCCACTCTAGAGAACTTAGGAGTATAAGAGTCCAAAAATATTGGAACAAAAGAAAAATCACCTCCCGAGTCAAAAATGTTGGGATGGTGGCCTATCCATGTTCATATCTATTCTTCTTTAATATATATGGATATGAATACACATACAATCGATTTTTAAATTTGCACTTGTAGCTGCATAGACTCAGATATGAAAACATATTTGAATGGGTATAGATCCTTGTCTGCACTTACCACTATAATTTATAATTTGCATCTAAATAGATCCTAAGCAATTGCATTCATTCTAAAAAAATGTACCTGATAAATTAACTCGCATTTATTAAATTTTAGTTTCATGATCATGGTTCTTTATGTATTATGAGATGGCTTGTGATGCGTCAAGTCCATTGTATTATAAGCATACTGTACTTGGTGCATCTTAGACAATCATGCAATATATAAGCGGACAGATGTGACTACAAACAAGGTGGTCAAGCTCGATTGCTCAATTCAAAGGGATCTGACCTCAATCTCACTTCGTGCCCCGGATGCAGTAGACAATTAGGGATGAAAGGGGATTGGATAAAATCTATCTTGATCTATTTTTGTATCCTAATCTTATCTAGATGCAAATACAAATTCGATCATCCATATCTATACCCATTGAAGAAAGAGGATATGGATATGGATAGATAATTATCCAATCCATATCCAAATATCTGATTTTGTTTGTAATTTTATTTATTCTTATATAACACTCATAAACTTTGAAGAGAAATAGATGATTATATTAACATGCTATTATCTCAATTTATTTTTTTTATTCATTTATATTTTTTATTTTATAATTATAAAATTAAAATATCCGACTTATATTTTTATTTATACCCATGCTTTCAATATCTAGTATATATCCATATCTGTTTAAAATAATATAGATATAAATTTTTACCTCTGATTAATATCTATATCCACATCATAGTTTCTAAATATAAAAAGATATGACTGGTATCTAATCTGTATTTGATGATACCTCGACCCAATAGACACTACACAAAAACGCTTATCAGCATATTGGGCAAAAAAGCCTGCAACATGAGGCAACACAGGTTGTCTGCCACAAAAGAGGCTAACCTTGTGACCACCAAGGTTATTTATTTATTTATTCAAAGAATTTAAAAGTAAAGTTTCCCATAATATAACCCTACAATCATGTGTGGACTTGTTTGTTGTCACTCATAGTATCAAGATGCAAGGGTGATGGTTGCTAATTGATATAATGATTTCAATTTTTTAAAAAACAGCAATATATAACATAGCAACATCATGAAAAACTTGTGTCTACAGTCCAGAAATATAACTTGTCTTTCTTTATTTTTTTGCAACAGATGTACAGAAGCATGAGCAACCATGCCAACCTCAATGACTTCCCATCCATGATGAACCTGAACAAGCAAAAGAGGGTGCAGCGATGCAATGTCGATGCCTATAATTCAAGCAACTGTGCAGCTCCACATCTAAACTGTAGCCTCAGTCACCTACAGTCAATTCAAATGTGGGTAGCAGATTCTAGCCATTAGCCACTTGACCTCATCAATTCTATCACACATTTTTCCCTTTACACCATTCAATCTGAAGCTTTTCTAATCGTTCTACAGACAATCATTTGATGAACTGATGAGAGATTTGGCAATAAATAACATAGCTTATGATTCAAAAATTGACTTCAGACAAACAAGAGATACAGCGAGCCAGCACAACCAGGTCTGCTCTATTGTCCCAGTAGAGCAATTGTGTTCCATTTATTTTTAAGCTATATATGTGTTTATAAGGTGACAACCACCATCCCTTTGTTTCAGTTGCTTCTGGCATCCTATACTCATGAAAGATTTTCTGGGTTGGAGGGTGGATGGTGGCGATCAGATCATGTTTCTCAAATAGAAATGCCCGAGAGAAAAATTGACTGTGAGCTGACTCTTTCATCATTAAACTATCAGATGCAGAGGGGTGGTGAAGAAACAAGTGAGCTGGGATCAAGCATCGAGTCCGATACAAGCGAAGAGTTCCCCATGTCAAAGAACACAAGTCATGAGAAGAACCATTTGAACTTAGAACTGACAATCTCATCACCTAATTGTTCTTGATATGGTTTCAAAACTCATAGTTGTTCTGCAAGGAAAGAGTATAGTTGACAGATAGTTGAAGGCCAGCAGTATGTAGTTGGATAGAGTAAGCTCATGGGGAAGAAAATGAGAGTTCTTGGAATGTGAGCTAATATCAAAGAGCTGCGAACCAATTTTGTCATAGAGACCAGGATATATCTGAATAGTACAGCTCTCTTCAACATATCATAGGGAATTTAGAGAGAGAGAGAGAGAGAGAGAGGATGTTGTGGGGCACTTTGTTAGACATGGAAGAACATATTTTGTATGTTGAAGTGCATTTGGCCACTTTGTATAGGCATGGCAGAACAGATTTATATATACTGAAATGCATGTATTAATGTGTGTTTCATTATGTATATTATGCCACCAATATATTCTAACCCATATTTTGTCCTGACAAAGTATTAGATATTCTAGCAATCTATGCTTAAAAGATACCGGCTTAATCTTTACCAAAAAAAAAAAAAAAAATTCCTACTTAATTAGTCAGAAAAGAATACCATTACTTTTGCTACATTAATCATATCCACGTTAACCTTCCTACAGGGAATAATAATTCACAACCCTACCCTCTACGGCCATCCTGTACAAACCCCACAAGCTTAAAGAAGAAACGAAAAGGTAAACACCCCGAGTATGAAATCAGACCAACCAAAAAAAAATGAGAGATTAGAACTGATGGAAGTGTGTCTGAAATTATTTCAAATAATAATGCCATACGTGATCCATTCACCAGGCAAACAAACCTAAAGGCAATGAATACTGTATTTTCTAGCAGTAATCAATCAACCACACTCTTGAAAATAATTCATATAAACTCCTTGAATTTCATTGTATATAATCAATGCAGTAGCTCCGGTTCAACCATCAAGTGCTGAACCATGACAAAATTCTATTCTAGCAACCGTAAATCTTTCCAATCAAAAGAAAGAAACTGATGCAGACCTCACTGACAGATGTATAGCTGACACCTGCCAGTAGTTGTTACTCAAAAAAACAACTAAAAACCATAACAACCAGAAAGAAATATAAACCTGCAGTAATGAAGTTGAAAAGAAGAGGAAGCAAAGGACAGAGAATAAATATGAACACTTAAAGCTTCATGCGGCCTTCAAGAAGGGCATTCAGCTAACATCCCCCTGGTGTAAATACCATTTAATATGCTACACAAGCATGCTCAAATGCACGTTTAAAATCAAGAACTCATTTATCAACAATCCAAAATCAATCTGGTCAAATTAGAGAGACAAAATTTGAAAACAGATTGTATAGATTATAGATATAGGAGGGGGGACTAGGATGATGGGTTATATGTGTTAGGGGTTCACATATCTTACCAATTTATTCATATCAAAAATTTCCATTATATAAAATTTTGATAAACAGATTTTTCTAATACAAGCAAATTTGGTAAAACTGATGACAGAAACTACTTCTGTGGTGATCTTGTCAAGGAGAAGGATTTTTTTTCAACCTTCTCAACTTGGACCACTCAAAAGAATAATAAAGAATAAGATAAATAGTGAATATAAGGTTTAGATCCCCTTTTCTTTCATTAGGATATTTAAAACCTATATGTGGAGCAATACTAATTGAGCTCCACTCTCTTAAATGAGGATCAGATTTCTTTACTAGTTTTTTTAAAAAAAGGAATTAGATAGAAAGCAAGGTAAAATATTTTTATTTTATCCACCTCCATGTGTAGAAAAATTGTGGTACAAATTCTCTATTTATATCAGAGAGCTCTATCCTTTTCCAAGACAAATTCCTCTTAGTCAAGATTGATTATTTCAAAAATAAAAGATATTATTAAAAATTTCTAGATTTCATATAAGCTAGATTTTGACGTTTACATCAACTTTATCTTTTACAGCATTTCCAAATTCCTTATGGATTAGAATTATGGCTTTCCAAATTTCAACTCCCAAATGAATAGATCTTGCTTCCAGATCTTGTCTAGACCTACCCAAAGTGGCTGATTGATGGATCAAGTGTTCCTCCTGGATCATGTAGCTGAAGTACTAATATATATTTATAAGAGAAAAGGGAGACAAATCCCTAGTTGAAATATATCTATCCAATTAGATAACTGATTAAAAACTCTTTATCAAAAGATAGACAAAAAAGCACCCATACTTATTCTCACCAGCACAGCACATGCTCTGATCTCTAGTGCATAATCCCATCTTCCATGGTCTCATACCTAGCTAGCATTTCCTTACAAAAGGCATCCAAAAAAAAAAAAAAGCCTTTGATGGCAAAAATCTGATCTTTAAGAACACATACAAAGGGGGGGAATGTGTATCCATCAAGTTATATAATTAAAATCAAACCGAAAAACATGACCATCCAAATTTATTTTCCCATATATAGAAAATTTTGGGCCTAAATAATCTCATCTTCCATGGATGTCTCCCTAGGTAGAATGTCATTGTAAGGGCAACCTTAAAAAACTTGGAAGGTGAAAATCTAGTCTCAAAAAACAAATACAAAGGTGGTGCTATTCTAGATAAACACACACACAGGCAACATAAAAAGACTTTCACCAAAATAAGCTTTTTTCCAAATGAATGATCAATATCAACAATCATGCAACCTTTGGAGTGTTCCTTCGGTGAAAAGATGAAGAGCTCAAGGCAGGTGAGATGTGATTTATTAGTAATAAAAATAAATACAAATTCGTGGCTACAATGATTATTAACAGCAAAGTCGATCTCAAGTACACAAAAGACAATGGAAAAGGCTAAATGGAGAAAAAGAAAGAAAATGACAGACTTACAACTCTGGAAGACACCTACTGATTTGTATCCCCTGATTTCTACATATATTTTTCAATGTTTTGCTCCAAACCTGACTAATATTTGCTGATTATGCATGTCTCACATCTGAAGTTTGCTGTACAGAATTTTAGCTGCAGGCACATCAAGTGGACGATGGTGAGATAGTTTACAAACTTGCATCAAAAGAACTTTGCCTTCCATGCCAAAATAGACCTCCAATCAAGATTTTGGGGAACAAGATAGACCTGTCAATATAAAAGAAGCAAGGTATATTTCATTTAGCATCATTAGTTAGAATCTCCGCAAAGCTAACATGGATGGAATTTGAGATAAAAGTTTTAGAAATAGAACTGTCAATGCCATCAGATATACACTTAATCAGAATAATGGCCAAATGAAGATTCATAAAGTTATTACCAATTAGCTGGTACAAGTCTTGATGTTACAGTTATGGTAGTTTTAAAAAAATCTCTGCCACCTCCAAAAGCAAAGTAGACTTTTAATGACTATTATTCACAGTCCACAACACAGAAGTCACAGACAGATGGTTCTTAAATCATTCCTTCTGATCATACCGATGATGGAACTTTAAATGATAAAACCATGGGCCAAATAAAAAGAATTGAAAGAGGATTATTTAATTATGGAATAGTGGAACACACATCATAAGAAATCCCACACTGGAATAGCACAGTGCCCTTGGTCACCTCCCTGGTGGTCCAGCTGAGAATTGTTCCCAACAAACTGCAGGGCATGCATATCAGGAGTTGGGTAACCCTGCACCACATTCTCAAAAGATTATCCAAGTTAGTAAAGTGAAAATATATGAAACTGATACAGTAAACCTAAACGTTAGCCACTGCCTCATGGCATGGCACCTGACCAAGAAGTCACTATTTATATCAAGTCAGAGACCATGGGTGATTACAAAATAAATGGATAAAATTGGAAAGGAAGAAAAAAGGGGGACAGAGAGAGTGAACGAAGAGGTGGCAAGGCATGTCAGGCAAAGTTGCAGTGCTGCAAAGTAGTGTTACTAAACACAAGATCATGGAACAATGATACTATGTCAAGTAACATAATCACCTGAGTCAAGTGGGCACTGCCATGGAACAGTTGCTGGTGTAAAGCAGAAGATGAAGAATCCTGCATTGTATATAAACACATTCAAATCCAATTGACAATAAAAATATCTGAAACACAGATCAATGCAGACTAACCTGACCAAATTGGGTCATGGGACGAAAGCCTTGGGCTGTGCCAAGTCCAAATTGATGAGGAGTTACATAAGGACCCTATGACCCAGCAAACATGAGTTTTGCAAACATTCAATATTATGTTAAGTATACCCTTAAGGTCCCATGTACCTAAATGCAAACCAAAATTCACCTGCATAAAATGATTTGGTGCAAGGAACTGATTAGAAGGATTTCTTGATGGAGAGGGAATGTTGTTTGGTGCTACATCGGGTTCATCATCCCTCGATCCAACTTCTGCCTCCTCAGGTTGTCCTATAACCAATCATTCTATAAGCCAACTAGAAAGGCTACATGAACATAAAAGAGGGATGAACACATAAAACTTTGCAAGATTCGCACAAACCTTTTCTCACTTTTTGCCTTCTATTTGTCTCCTGTTCACTTTGATGCCTGCGGCGTACACTTCCACTATTCTTCTTTTTCCCACTCATCTTTTGGCTTTCATGGTTATTATCATGGTGTATATCTCCACTCCCAATCAGATTATTATGTTGACCCTTTGAGGCATTAGCAAGGGATGGTCTCTCAAGAAGCTTTGTTTGCAAAATTTGCTCAACTTGTTCAAGAAATTGATCTGCTTGGTTAACCATCAATGTGAACGTGTCCTGATTTTCTGCAGCCCTTGATGCAATTTTATATAATATCCGGCAAAGAGAGTTATAACGATGCAGTTGAGATGTCTTAGGATCACCATCAAGCATTAAACCATGACCCTCTCTTATGCTTCCAGCTTTAGCATCCTTTCTCCACCTCTTTAAAATGTATTGTGGGGGTAGCTCTTTAATATTTTTGAAATCAAGTACTTTCAGTACATGACAACACTGAATACCAACATGCTCAAACTTTCTGCAACTACACATGACAGAACCATCTGATGAGTCAAACCTAATAAAGTGCTCTTTACTTTTATCCTTGACAGTAGCCCCGTAATCAGATAATGTTCCAACTTCACCACAACTATAAACCATGCAATCCATGAACAATTCAAACTCCCTTCTGAACATTTCAAACACCACAGGTGTGTATGCATTTGCAGCCTGCCACAACAGCCTCAAAGGAGGTATTCTAGGAGTACCTTGGTTTGCATGATAATCAGCCTGTACCTCTGCATATCGTCGCTCATGTAGCAACATCTCATATAGTTTAAAGAATTCTGATATATCTTTTTCTGAGTTCAAATATTCCTTCAGCACAGTACTTAAAGTTTCCTCTCGTAGTGTGCTTTTTATATCTGCACAGAATATATGCCAGCTATACACCAAAGCCCATTTCTCCCTTTCCTCATATAGTTTAGTCAACCACTCATTATCTTTGAGATTGTACTTCTCTAGCATGGAGTTCCATGCTGCAAGAAACTCCTCCTCATCCTCAAAATCATAAATACATTGGCTGAAATCATGCACAAAAGTTTCAGACCCTTCAAAGACATGGGCTAAGTGCTTGACAGCATGTTGGTATATTTGCCACACACAACAATGTTGGGTGGTATCTGGCCAGACAGCACCTATTGCATTGCTTATAGCTGCACATCGATCAGTCAATATTGTTTTCGGTTGCTTCCCACTCATTGCAGCTCTGAATGTCTCGAACAACCACTTAAAAGATTCCATGGTTTCATCATACAGAAATGCTGCACCAAAGATAACAGATTGCTTATGATGATTGATACCAATGAATAGAGAAAACGGCCTGCCATAATTATTTGCTTTATAGGTTGTGTCAAAACATACCACATCACCAAAATAATGATAGTCTATCATGGATTTTGCATCTGCCCAGAAGACATTGGTCAGTTGATCATATTCATCAACCTGAATGGCATAATAGAAAGAAGGATTATCACCTTTCATCTTCTGTAAGTATTCCAACATGGCTCCTGTATCACCCACCTGCGTATCCTTCCAACGTTTTGCCCGCAGATAATTTTTATATCCAGCAGGGATTAGACTAGCCTTTTCACAACCTCTAGTTTGAACCTTTGTTAACAACTTCTGAGACTTTAACATCTGAATATCTAATGGGGCTGCAAGCTGATGGTTATGGTCAGACACAAATTCAGTCACACGGTATTTACCATTTGATGTGATTTTAATAGCCATCTGTGCAGGGCAACCGGTTCTTGTTTCCGGCCTAGGTCTCTTTGCCTCATTCTTAAGGCGAAACCCCTCTCTTGAACACACATACACCCTTGATCTAGTAATGTTTCTGGCAGATTTATCGCACCCACCTTTCCGAACACTGAAACCTATACTTCCAGCATACTTGACATAATACTCATAAGCTTTATCTTCATTTTCAAACACCATACCAACTATTGGCACTCCCCCAGCATTTGCAACTACTTCTTCAGGCAATTCTGGCTCTTCTTCTGCTGGTTCCTCCTGTCTATTCAAGGTCTAAAACAACTCATCAGGTTTTCGGGGAAATGAAGAATCCACAAATAAACAGCATGATGCACATGAAATGTTAAGAAGTATTAATAAGATGACAGATGCAGAAAACCTCACCACTGATACATTTACAACAATTATTTACGAACATCTGAAATGAAACAGCTGCATATGGTACAAAGAATTACTCTAAAGGATGCACTAGGTGGTCCTAAGGTTATTGCTCCATGCATGGTAAAAAAAAAAAAAAAGGAACAGGCCCATTTCTTCCAATTTAAGCTGCATAGAGGTGCAAGAAATTAAACATTCACAAATAACCATAATTGTAACTGTTGAACCTAATCCCAACTATTTGGGGGAAATAGCATGCTAGAGTCCAGAGGAAGGGCTAGAAACTTCGACCTTGTAATTAAGAATCACATGTTTTTTATCCCTAAAAATAAGCATGTGCAAGTAAATAAATGTAAGAAAAGGTAAAGATCTCTTATATTCTTGAGAAATACTAGGAAAATGATGGGTCATGCCAACATACATATATGGGCCATAAAGATATGAAACTGCATAAGAAAGCCTCTTTATTATTAAAATAGAACCCAGCACATATGATGCAGGTAGCACTATATAAGACTAGACCAGACATATAATGCACATGATTAAGGAAGAAAAAAGAGGAGACATGGGAGTATGGCTTGTGGTACACTGAAAGGGGGGAAAGCTTGCACACATAGAGCTTTCCCTTTGTTCTCTTCCCGACGGCATTGAGACTTGAGATGCCTGCCTACATAGGGCAATTCAGCTCGAAAAGTTCAGCTACAGAAAGGCACTCGGCTACCAACAGAAAAGTCCAATCACTTGGGTTTCTCTCATTAAAATAGTAGAAATGCAGTATTTGATGTATCTGTGATCACATCTAACATTGGGCAAAAAGGACAGCCAAGATATCATGGTTGTGGGAAGTGATGAGATGGATTTGAGCCATGATGTTTGATTGGGAACAATTGTGAGAGCTGTATAGACTTAAAGACAGACAGATAAAGAAGCAATTAAAAGTTTGAGCTATACTAAGATTAGATCACGGCACGTAATGTACACTAAAAAGAGGCATGGATTGCTAACTGCCACATGATTAATTTTTTTCCCTACTGTTAATGTACGATTATGGATATACATACTTTTAGCTAGCATTACATTTTTCCCTGCAGTTTCAAAGGAAGAGTCGGAAGAAGAGGAGATGACAATGAAAGGAAACTTTTCCTTAGGTCTTAGTATGACCTAATAGATGATGTATAGGGTAAAACTGGAATGAAACCTGATGCAATGTAGATCAAATCCACAACAGGCTAGATCTGATTTAAGATAAGATCTGAGTTGCATGTTGGATTTTAAGTTGTGAACTAAACTTCAGACCTTGTTTGCTGAAAATTGGCAAGGGGAACATCCAAAAGTTTAGATGGCAATCATACCCACAAATCAGAGCAGACAAAGGCGATTCCTCAAGCCTCAGTAGGGAGACACAATGAATAAACAGATGGGAGTAGAATTAAACCAGATTTATCATTAATGTTCATTATAACTCAAAATTTTGGAGACAGCCTTACAGATAGATAGATGGTCCATGATGAATTCTTAAATCCTAGGAATGTTGTCAAATCACCTAGACAAAATTCATAGGCAGTCAGGCAAGTGTTTGAATGAGAAAATCCCTAAAAATAGACAGTTGTTTGTATTTCATATATACAGAGTCATATATGGTGTACAAAAAGCAAATCAACAAACATCATATTGATGAATGATAAAGTTATCTAATTACTTAAGTTATGAAACAATAAAATGCATGATTTAATACTTAGTAACATTTCCATTGAGTGATTTAAAGTATTTAAAACTGAGTTCTTCGAAACAACATGTTCAAGTGTCAATTAGTATTTTAAGAGAAGATATTATAAATGGATACAACTTCTTTCTCACGTGAAATAAAAGTTTTTACTTAACTATATAGCTAATTAAATAATTTAAAGCCTTTAGTAAATCAACAGCCTGACACAAAGGCAGTGCCTAGGCAACCAGGTGCAACCAAGACACTTTTGCAATTGCCTTCTTTCAAGGCTTGGAAAGCACCAAGAACCTAGGTGCTTGGGTTGTCCAAGTACCCAGGCAAGACCACCAAGTTGCCTAGGCAAGACCACCACCATAACACCTATCCTTGGTATCTTGGCACAATGTATCAGCTTATATTCATCAATACTATTGCATTGGTCGAGTATAATTGGAATCCAAAATCGTACTGAAATAGTCAATCAAGATCACTGAAAAAAAAAAAAAGGATCATACTCCAGTAGTCGTTAGTTCAGCAAAAGGTGCACTCATGGAAAATGTATTTCAAACTTTTACCTAAACTTTCTAACAAAACAAAGTCGCACAATCCAGTTCAGATTCTAGCTAGGACTCCTCGAGCAATTCTAATACAAAGAATTGATTCTTTTAAACTAATCTTAATTAATAAATACAGTTAAAGATTGAATTTTACACCTGAATCTAACTGAATTTTTGCCTGACGACTTCAATAATCGAAATATGATTCATCAAGATTTGGTAATGCAGTTAGCCCACAATTTGTTGCTCATACTTCAAAGATTGGAATTGAATAACCCCACCGGGGTTCGGGATCTTACAATCAACAATATGAATCTTACAATCCAAATAAATGGCCCTAAACAATATGGAACTCACATAAAACAAGATTAATGAGGATAGCAAAATCTGGGCCATGCTATGCATTGAATGATTCCTTGGATCCCAAGATCCCACATGATTACATTATTCATATATTATACTGTATAGAATTTCCATCTACTATAATTTATTTCACTTTTTGAATATTCAAATGATTTTTGCATCACAGATAATCTCTAGCACGTGACTTGTAAAGAGTAAATCTTCATATTCCTACAATCATTTGTAAACGGTCAGCGCAATAATCTACTGTTGGGAGTAATTTGGAATGGACCGATGATGTATGAAGATTCAAGCCCATTGTGATCCATTGGATCTATATCAGCGCCTTTCAAGCGGCCTAATTGTTGCGGTTTGTCCGACCTTTGATCGGCAAGTATTTATCCCGACCTCTGGTCGGAGGCTATTCTGTCCGATCTCTCGTCAACATGCTCTTCATCCGAACCCTTGAACAAAAAAAGTTTGATCCAACCCTTGATCGGCACGCCACACTCTCTGATTTCTCCTCAGAAACAGATTGATTGGGCTCAAATCCAAAAGGCAAATGCCAACTGGTCATAGCTGCTAACGCTATCTGGCCATACTATCAATGCTATATGAGCGTAACCACCTGATCCTGAGAATCTTTCAGCTATAATTGTCTGATTTTGAGAATCACAGCTAAATAATCACACCAGATTTAGCCAGCCAGTCTATCAAAAACGGTCACACAGCCATTTCTTCTATAAATACTCAAACTCCGAGGATCCAAGTAAGCAATTTATCTCAGAGAGCTAAAACTCTGCTTCTCTGTTTGCGCATTCTGACCCGAGTATCGGAGGATCCTCGCCGGAGAATAATCCTCCGGTCCGAACTTTTTTACAGGTTGCTCCAGCGCTGTGCTTCTCGATTTTTCAGCGTCAATCAGAAACAAGCTGCAACAGATAGAGGAAGGGCCAAATTTCAGATCCTGTAGAAAGAAGCAGACAAGTCAGAAACTCTTAAAGATGGCTCCACGTAGGACTTCCTCCCGACGAACCAACACCTTTACCTCCCGACAGGTGCAGAATGAAATAAATCACTCTGCTCCCGCACCTCCGACGACGGTGGAAGTTCCTGCGTCGGTGCACCAACCCACGGCAGTGATCGTGGAGCAATTCAACCTACTTTTCCAGCAGGTGCAGCAATTAACAGCTATCATTCAGGCAGTGATCCAACCTTCACCGGCACCACAGGCAGTGATCCAGCCTTCACCGGCACCACAGCTGGCGAATCAAATCTAACGACTGGCGGTGGATCATATCCAAGAGCCAGGGAGACGACGATCTCTGAGTCTTTTGATCGGGGCATGATTCAACCCCCGGCTGACGATCTCCTCCGCGCTCTGAAGTGCATACCAACCGAGATGTGGAAGTCAAGCGAAGACTTCAAGAAATGGATCGAAAGATCCAGCAAATTTGCAACAACCCATCAGCCTCGTCCAACGGATTCGATTCTGAACCGCCTTTTGCGGCAAGCATCCTCCAAGAGTCTATCCCACCAAACTTCAAAGTTTCTTAGCTGGAGAGCTACGACGAGACCACAAATCCTGCCGATCATGTCAATAACTTCCGAGAAGTCATGCTCCTTCAGGAAGCCTCTGATGCTATCCTGTGTCGAGCCTTCCCCTCCACTTTGAAAGGGGCAGCCCGACATTGGTACTCTATTCTGAAGCCAGCTTCTATTCACTCTTTTCGACAACTGAGCCAAACTTTTGCTGCCCACTTCACCAGTCGGCGACAACAAAAGCACTCGGACTACCTCCAAACCATCAAACAGAAGGACGAGTCCATTCAGTCTTACGTAGCTCGGTTCAACGGGACTATGTTGGAAGTTCGCGATTTAGATCACTCGATCGCAATATCCATCCTGAAGGATGAATTGTTGATGGACGACTTTTATTGAAGACCTTCCCTGGGATTTTTCAGAAATATTGGTTCGGATAGAGAAATACGCCCGATTGGAAGACTCTCTGGTGGAAGAAACCGTCTGAATAACCCCAACTGTGGGGAATCAAGAGCAGAATGGGGCTCGCTCGTCCAGACAAAATGGTGGAAATCACCACCGTTGAAGATCTCCGTCGAGAAGGCATATTTCACCAAGAAGAAATCGTTCACCTCCGAGGCGAACGGGTGAGCTAACTCCTTTAAATACTTCTAAGAGAGAGATCTTGATGGAGGTGCGAGCCGAGCTGCCTCCGCCTCCTAAGATGCGGACAAATCCAGGATGCCGCGATCCAGACAAGTATTGCCTCTGTCATCGTGACCATAGTCAGGATACTGAAGATTGTTATCAACTCAAGGAGAAAAATGAGCGTTTGATTCGGGAGGGGAGACTGGATCAATTCATCGGACGACAAGATCCTCCACGCCGATATCTTCCAAGAGTCAAGCAGTAACAACAGAGACATCCCGTGCTTCAGCAGCGACAGCGCCAACCCCCTCAGCCTCAACCTCAGTCGGCACCGGCACAACCACGGGAGGAGGGGCAGGCAATAGTAGAAGATCGACCCTTACGGGGTGAAATTCATATGATAACTGGGGGGTCGTCTGGGTTGGAGGAGTCGCATGTGGCGAAGAGGCCTCGGTTCGAGGAGCTAATGATCTTCACAGAACAAGATGCTAAAGGTGTACAAATCCCGCACAATGATGCGGTGGTTATTACTGCTAATATAACTGACTACAATGTACATCGCGTTTTCATCGATAATAGAAGTTATGTTGATATTTTGTACTTTGCTGCTTTCATTGCAATGAGATTTGTTTCTAAACAGTTGAATAAGTTCAGTACTCCAATCCAAGATTTCTTTGAGAGTTCGATAATTTTAGAGGAGACTATCAGACTGCCCCTTATCTTAGGAACCAAACTCAAGCAGGCAACTGTTCATGTTGATTTCCTTGTGCTTAACCTGCCATCAGCCTACAATGCAATACTTGACCGACCAAATCTAGGAGCACTGAAGGCAATGGCGTCGAGCTACCACTTGATGATGAAGTTCCCGACGGAAGCTGGAGTGGGGCAAATCTGAGACAATCAGGCTATGGTCCGACAGTATTTTGCTGCTAAACTACGGGCGAAAGAATAGCCGACAGTGTCTCAACCTGAACTCCCAATAGATTTGGACACTCGTGATGATCTGATCAGGGAGCATGCTCGATCGTCCGAGGATCTAATGGAGGTCCCCTTGAGGAAAGAAAATCCCCATCAAACTGTGAAAATCGGGTCATCTATAGATCAGGTAACCAAAGCTCGGCTAACTGCTCTTTTGCAAAAAAATGCGAACCTGTTTGCTCGGACGGCAACGGATATGCCTAGCATAGACCCACAGGTGATGACTCATCACTTGAGAGTGGATTCGACCTTCCATCCTATAAAACAGAAGAAGAGAAGCTTTGCCCTAAAGCGTCAGAAGGCAATTGCTGAAAGATGGACAAACTAGTCAAGACCAGCTTTATCCGAGAAGCAATGTATCTTGACTGGCTCGCTAACTGGTGCTAGTTAAGAAGGCGAATGAAAAATGACGCATGTGCATCGACTTCACTGACCTAAATAAAGCCTGCCCCAAAGACAGCTATCTTCTCTCTCGAATAGATCAATTGGTGGATACCACTTCTGGGCACGAGCTCCTCACCTTCTTGGATGCCTTCTCCAATCATAACCAAATTCGGATGGTACTTGAGGATGAGAAAAAAATGGCCTTTATTACTGACTCTGGGCTCTATTGTTACAGGGTGATGCCCTTTGGGCTAAAGAATGCTGGAGCAACATATCAGCGACTGATGAATAAGATATTCAAAGATCAAATTGATTACAACATGGAGGTCTATGTAGATGACATATTGGTAACAAGCCAAGCCATCTCAGATCACATAGCCGACCTCTAAGAAATCTTTAACACCCTACGCCGATTCCAGATGCGGTTGAACCCCATAAAATACGCCTTCGAAGTTAGCTCTGAAAAGTTCCTCGGATTTATGGTCTCCCGACGAGGAATTGAGACGAATCCGGAGAAGATTAAGACGATTCTGGAGATGTCCCCACCAAAAAATGTAAAGAAAGTCTAGCGTCTCACCGGAAGGATTGCCTCACTCAATCATTTCGTCTTCAAATCGGCTGAGATGTTTGCCTTTTTTCCAAATCCTCAAGCAGCCGAGGGACTTCGAATGGATGATTGAGTATCAGAAAAGATTTGAGTTGAAGCAATACCTTAGCTCGGCACCCTTGCTTACAAAGCCCCAACTTGAAAAAAAATTGTTACTCTACCTTGCCGTATCTCCGTCGGTAATTAGTTCGGTTCTTATCCGGAAATGACGAATCCAAAAACCAGTGTATTACTCAAATAAGATCCTTAAGAATGCTGAGACCAGGTACACAAAGTTGAAAAAATTAATATTTGCTCTGGTTGCAACGGCAAAGAAGCTCTAGCCCTATTTTCAAGCTCATACAATAGTGCTGCTCACGAATCAGCCAATCAAGACAGTCCTACACCGTCCGAACACGTCGGGACATATTGCAAAATGGGTCTTATAACTCTCTGAGTTCGACATTAAGTTCCGCCCGAGGCCTTTATCAAAACTCAAGTCTTGGCGAACTTCATCCTTGAGTGCACCATCCCCGATGAGGAGGGCTCAGAGGTTGCACAAAGCAGCTCAATGGTGCTAGGGGAACAAATAAATATGGACCCTGATCCTGAAGATCAGTGGATTCTTCATGTGGATGGGTCATCCAATTCATCAGGATCAGGGACCGGGATCATCTTAATCTGACCGAAAGGTGATGTGGCGGAGTATGCTCTGCGATTTAAATTTCCAACCACCAACAATGAGGAAGAGTATGAGGCTTTAATTGCTAGACTTAGACTTGTAAAGGATATGAGAGCCAAACACTTGAAGGTCTTCAGTGACTCTCAACTGGTGATGAGGCAAGTCAAAGACGAATATGAAACTCACAGAGAGAACATGAAGAGGTACCTCAAAAAGATAAAAGAACTAACTACATTTTTTCTGAGCTTTGATATCCGAGAGGTACCTCGGACACAAAATACATGGACGGATGCGCTGTCAAAGCTAGCAGTCTCTCTACCATCCGAAGTCCAAAAAGAAACTTACATCGAGGTATTGGAGAACTCAAGCCTGAAAGAACCTCTTATTGTTCAGCAGATTGAAGAAGAGCCTTATTGGATTGACCCCTTGCTGAAGTACCTCAGATCGGGTGAATTACCATCTGACAGTCGGAAAGCTCGAAAAATCCGTAAGCAAGCTGCCTGCTATGTGCTTCATGATGACAAGTTGTATAAGCGGTCCTCTCTCCCACTTTTGAGGTGTCTGCGATAGTTCGAAGCAAACTATGCGCTAAGAGAGGTCCATAAGGGGATTTATGAAAATTATTTGGGCGCAAAGATTTTTTCTTACAAAATCCTTTGGTAAGACTATTATTGGCCCTTGATGCAAAAGGATACCTTCGATTTTGTCAGAAAGTGTGATCGCTGCCAGAAGATTTCTAATATTCAGCATCAACAAGTGGTGCCCCTTACTTCTATCACCGCTCCATGGCCTTTCACTCAGTGGAGAATAGACATCCTGGATCTCTATCCTCAAGCCTTAGGTCAGCGCAAATTCCTCCTGATGGCCATTGATTATTTCATAAAGTGGATGGAGACTGAGCCTTTGACCCGAATAACAGAGGCTAGAGTTAAAGACTTTATTTGAAAATCCATTATTTGCCGCTATGGTCTCTCGAGGATGCTGGTAACTGACAATGGCAGGCAATTCAGTGGCTCACGACTTCAAGAATTCTGTGAAGACCTTGAAATTGAACAACGCTTCACCTCAATCGAACACTCACAGGCAAATGAGAAAGTCGAAGTAACAAATAGGACTCTCTTGCAAGGTCTGAAAGCTAGACTTAATCGGACTGGGGGTCCTGGGTTGACGAGTTGTATCATATGTAGCGGGCATACCGAACAACTCAGAGAATTCTGACTAGAGAAACTCTATTCAACCTCGCATTCAGAACTAAGGTAGTTATACTGGTTGAGATCGAACTTCCTTAAGAGTCGAAAAGTACAACGAGGATACCAACTCTGAATGGTTACGAACCAACCTTGATCTGATTGAGGAGAGCAAAGAACGAGCTGCTGTGCGAATGGCATCCTACCGACAAAGGGTGGCCAAGTACTGCAATTTTCGAGTCAAGTCGAAGAAATTCCGAGTTGGTGATCCGATGTTACGGCACGTCGAAGTCTCATAACCTACGGAGCGAGGAAAGCTATCACCTAATTGAGAAGACTCTTATCAGGTGGATGAGAAAGTACGTTCCGAAACTTATAAACTGAAATAGCTTGATGGAACTCTGCTCCAAAGATCATGGAACTCAGCTAACCTCCGCATATATTATCAATGATATTGTAATTTTACTGAAGTATATGCATGAATGAATACTTCGATTTGTCAATGTTGGTCTTTCCACATATAAGTGTGAGTTATATTTGAACTCGACCTTTGATCGGCCTCAAGATATTAAAAACCTCAGATCGACTTATATTTGAAACTCGATCTTTGATCGATTTCGAGATGTTAAAAATCTTAGATCAGCTTATATTTGAAACTCAATTTTTGATCGGTCTCGAGATGTTAAAAATCTTTGATCGACTTATATTTGAACTCGATCTTTGATCGATCTCGAGATGTTAAAAGCCTTTGATCGATTTATATTTGAAACTCGATCTTTGATCGGCCTCGAGATGTTAAAAACTTTTGACCGGCTTATATTTGAACTCGACCTTTGATTGGCCTCGAGATATTAAAAGCTTTAGATCGGCTTATATTTGAAACTTGGCCTTTGATCGGCCTCGAGATGTTAAAAATCTTTGATCGACTTATATTTGAACTCGGCCTTTGATCGGTCTCGAGATATTAAAAGCCTTTGATCAACTTATATTTGAAACTTGGCCTTTGATCGACCTCGAGATGTTAAAAGTATTTGATCGGCTTATATTTGAAACTCGACCTTTGATCGATCTCGAGATATTAAAAGCCTTTGATCGGCTTATATTTGAAACTCGGTCTTTGATCGGCCTCGAGATGTTAAAAACCTCAGATCGGCTTATATTTGAAACTCGACCTTTGATCGGCCTCGAGATGTTAAAAGCCTTTGATCGGCTTATATTTGAACTCGATCTTTGATCGACTTCGAGATGTTAAAAGTCTTTGATCGGCTTATATTTGAAACTCGACGTTTGATCGGCCTCGAGATGTTAAAAGCCTTTGATCGGCTTATATTTGAACTCGACCTTTGATCGGCCTCGAGATGTTAAAAGCTTTTGATCGATTTATATTTGAAACTCGATCTTTGATCGGCCTCAAGATGTTAAAAGCCTTTGATCGGCTTATATTTGAAACTCGATCTTTGATCGGCCTCGTGAGGTTAAAAGCCTTTGATCGGCTTATATTTGAAACTTAGCCTTTGATCAGTCTCGAGATGTTAAAAGCCTCAGATCAGCTTATATTTGAAACTCGATCTTTGATCGTCTTCGAGATGTTAAAAGCCTCAAATCGGCTTATATTTGAAATTCGGCCTTTGATCGATCTCAAGATGTTAAAAGCTTCAAATCGACTTATATTTGAAACTCGACCTTTGATCGACCTCGAGATATCAAAGCCTTTATGTTTTATGGCAACCATGTAGAGTCAGTATGATTCAGAACACGACAACATAAAAAAATAGATATATATAAATATAATAAAAATACGTACATGAACGCATGGTTGGAAAAGTAACTTTAATTCCAACAGAAAGCATTTATAAGTCTGGTCAGCTCTGTCTGACATTACAAAATAGAGAAAAAATAAAATGAAAGAAAAGAAAAAGTTAGCTATTCGACTGGTGGGGCATCATCGGTTGGCTGCACCTCTTCGATGCACCGCGCTCTGTGGAGAATCATGAATTCAAAAAATATGTAAGTATTCGCTCGTTTTTCATGTAGCTGCATCAAAGCGTCTTCCATGTCCATCTCGGGGTTGGGCAGCTCGAACAGATCAAGCTGTGGGTACAAAATTTGAAGTGCATTCCGACAGAAGCTGTAGTCGGAATGACGCCCAACGGCAAATATTGTTGGATCGTCGACTGAGAACTGTCCATCAGCTGCTCATGAGATCCAGAAGAAGAAGCTCCTCCTGTCGGAGATTGGCTTTCTGATTCTCGCTCTTCCGACCAAGATCTTTCGTCATGGGAGACCGAAAGAAGCTCTTTCGAGCTAACGTCAACAATAGGAGCAGTCACTTGGATGCCTCGCTGTTGTACATCCTTAGGAGCGACGACGGTCTTCTTGCCACTCAATGCCCTTTGCAACTTCGAAATTTCCTCTTTGACATTGTGGAGTTCGTCTTGAAGTTGCAACGTCCACGTAGACCTTACCCATCCAAATTCCCTACACTTGATCAGGGACTCCAAGGTGCGGATTTCTTCATGAGCATAGTCAAGCTGACGACGATATACTGTCAATTTCGTCGTCACGCCCCAGGACTTCATTCCCGCTGCGTCGAATACCCTCTGTATCTCTTCCATCAATTCTACCTTCTTGGCACTGTGTGCCACAACTCCTTGCCAAATTTCTTGTTGAAGTCTATTGACTTCTTTCTCAGCCTCGTCAAGTTTCTTCTGAGCCTTTTGAATCTCTCTTTCCGATTGGCGGCCTCTCCTTCGAAGAATTTAAGTTTCTCCTCAAAGCTCTTGATATGAGCTTTAATATTAACTACCGTCATCGAAGGAAGAGTGGTCAGTAAAAGAGCAGCAACTATAGGGCCGACATCGGAAGCATCATCTACCGACTATACAAACAATTGAAAGTGATAAATTCAAAAAGCTCATAATTTCATTTCATTAAATAAAAATTTCTTATAGAGATAAAAAAAAAGAGAAAAAGGGGCAAAAAGTACAAGCATTCAATTTCTGACCTTCTATTGGGGAGTTGTATCTGAAGAAGGCTCGGAGAGACCTGCATCAGCAGTTGAAGAGGAAGGCGGCTCAGCAACATTCTCCTTCTCAGAGACGGGGAGCTCAGAGGTAGTGTAAACTCCCTCGTCATCTTCATCTTCATAGTCCAGGAAGGTGAGATCAAGCTCCGGATGCTCCTCTTCTATTGACTTTCGCAATCAACCCAACCTTCTTTGTGAGCCTTAATGAAAAATTTTTTCACTGAAGGTCACATGGCTATTGCGGTATTCTTCAGATGCCTTAAATGCCTCCACTGCTCAAGCCATCTCCTAAGTAAAGACAGGTAATGCCTTCAATTTCTCGACTGAAGAATGCTTGGCATCTTGAATGTGCTCCTCGATCTTTCTCTCAGCCTCTTTCTCCCTTTTCAGGATGAGAGCGAGATCGGCCTCCACCTACCCAAGGGCCCCCTGGAGATTTTTGGCCTCAGTCTCTAGTTTTTTAATTTTTGCCCGAGCTATCTGAGCCTCCGTCTCAGCTTTCTTCTCAGCCTCTCACGCCTGTGCCTTTCTGACCGAGCGGTCCGACAAATTAACGAGAACATGGAGCAGCTGCATTTCAAATCAACTAAGTTAGAGAAAGTTTAAAAGGGAGGAGGGGTGACAGGATAAGTGCTACACCTGGTGACCCATAGTCAAAGACAGTTTCCTCAGACTGGAAATACTCATCTTGTCCATCTACTCCAACTTTGCCAGAATTATGGAATTCTCAACAGCTTCTCGAACAGCCTTCCAGTCTTGAAAAAATAGACCCTTCGGGATGTCGTCGGAAAGAGCCTCATCATCGTCAGCCTCCTTAGAAGACTCAACTCGAGCAGAGGTCTTGGAAAGCTAAGGCTGCTCGATAATTTCTTCTCGTGAGTCGATGGTCAGGGTTGGAGTAAGTGCAAATGTAGCCAAAATTGCTCCGATCTCGGAAAAAACTGTTTGATTGATAGTGACAGGCTCTCGGCTGAGTTCAGCAGATTTTGACTTTTTCTTCCTCTCGGTCCCGACAGTCTGAGTCTTCCTCTTCTGCAGAAGAGAGGCCTTCAATTTCGCAATATCCTTTGCCCAGGATTCTATTTCTACAATTATTCAACAAACGTCGGGTTAGAAAGCTATATATATATATATATATATATATAATAGGAAAAGTATGAACGACCCTACTCACTCCTGAGGTCGCTAGAGGAGAGCCCAGCCGAGAAAAGGGATTCACCGGATAAAAGCTCATTCAGATGAGGAGTATTGCGATCCAGGAGATCCCTAAGCTCTTTCTTTTCCTCGGCACTTAACTCTACAGGCTTCAAGGATGAAGCTTCGATCCGACCCTAGTTCGGAAGCCCCCAATCGTCTATCAAAGCACAAGAAATAAAAAAGAAATAGCTCTTCCATCCATGAATGGATGAAGGAGCGCCAGAGACCAAAGGAGAGACACCCCTCTAGGAGGAAACATACAGCCAGTCGGCGTATGGGTGTTTTTTTAATGTGAAGAGGGCTCGAAAAAGAAGAATTGAAGGTCGGACTCCCATTCGAGAGCAAAGTATAAGAAACCCTATAATGTATCTAAAGGAGTTTGGGGACACAGCACAGAAAGCAATCCCATAGAACCTAAAAAGCTCAAAGATGAAGGAAAAAATAAAAAATCTAAGACCATCCCGTAGATTTTTCTCATACACCGTGAATCGACCTGGAGGTGGACTGTGGACTGTGGACTGGAGAATTGGAATCAAAAAGTTCAAGATGGAACTCCTCCGAAATGTAGTATTGGATTCGGAGCAACTCTAAGTCACCTAAAGTCAGCTCGGTTTGGATCTCTCCAGGTCCGACCAAAGAGTTGGTTTTAGACCTAGGGCTTTTTAGATCCTTCACTTTCTTTCGCACATGACCCTCGCTCTTAGAGTTTTCAAAACCCACCGTGGAAACAGAAATCTAAAGGGAAGTGAAAAGAAAAAAAATCAAGAAGGTAAGAGGGACTTACCTTTAAGCAAGAAATCAAAAGGAAGTAACTATCTTCTGAGGGCTCTTCGCATGGTGAAGAAAGAAGAAAATCTATCTGTAGGAGCTTTGGAGTAAGAAAAATGGCAAAGAAAAAAAGATTTTACCAAAATCAACAGAAGGAGAAATAAAACAAAAGAAGCCGTTCTTTTAAATAAAAGAATGCACATCTTTCGAAGGACGTCAAGTCGGTACAAATTCTTAATACGGACCACGCATCAAGCTTTCATTAGCTCAAGCTGGCCGATGGTCTTCACATTCAATGCGTCTTAGCAGAGAAAAGTGACGTCTGCGCAGATTTCGAAAATTTCATCATTAATTCGACAATTTTTTCATCTAAAAAATCGTGCGCAGATATTTGATTTAAAAAGAGCTCTTCACCTCCCCAGCCATTCAAAAATGCCAAGATAAATACTCCCATAGCCCGACCAAAGCTCGGACTGGAGAGTAGGGGGTATCTGTTAGGAGCAATTTGGGATGGACTGATGATGTATAAAAATTCAAACCTATTGTGATCCATAGGGTCCATATCAGCGCCTTTCAAGCAGCCTAATTGTTGTGGTTTGCCCAACCTTTGGTCGACAAGTATCTGTCTTGACCTCTGATCGGAGGCTATTTTGTCCAATCTCTCATCATCGTGTTCTTGATCCGAATCCTTGGGCGAAAAAGATTTGATCCAACCCTTGATCGGCATGCCACACTCTCTGATCTCTCCTCGAAAATAGATTGATCGAGCTCAGATCTAAAAGGCAAGCACCAACTGGCCATAACTGTCAACGCTATCTGGCCATAGCTGTCAATGCTATATGGGCGTAACAACCTGATCCTGAGAATCTTCCAGATATAACCACCTGATTTTGAGAATCACAACCAAATAATCGCACCAAATTTGGCCAGTCTATCTACCAAAAACGGTTACACAGCCGTTTCCTCTATAAATACTCAAATCTCGAAGATCCAAATAAGTAAGCCATCTCAGAGAGCTAAAACTTTGCTTCTCTGTTTGCGCGTTCTGACTTGAATATCGGAGGATCTTCGTCGGAGCACAATCCTTCATCCGGATTTTTTTGCAAGTTGCTCCAGTGCTGTGCTTCTCGATTTTCCGACATCAACCAGAAACAAGCTGCAACATCTACCTTAAAGGATATTAAACTACCATACTTGAAGAGATGAATCATGCATCATTGAACATGTTTAAAATTATGCCTTCTTCTATCAGAAGGAATACTAAACTCACTTTTATGATGCCTTATCAAGTTAAATCACAGAGAAGAAGCAAACTATAGTTACAAAAACAGGAGTGACTGGCCAAACCAAGGGCCCAAGTCACCAAGTAACAATCCAACAATGGACATGGAGACAATTAGTTGAATTAAGTCATAATTTAAATTTTTTAATAATTAAAATATTAAAAAATTAGATGTAATATAAAAATATGCATAATTATTTATAATTTTTATTTTTTGCCGAAAAATATTTTTATTTTTTCACATTAAATATTACTTTTTGAAACACATTGGTCTACATCATACACTACTCTTTTACTATAACATAAAATAGAAAAATTATGGTTCATTTAACTAGGGAAATATATAACACATATGGATATTTTTATTTTATATAGTTTTAAAAGTATCTAGATGCATTAGATGAAGATATATTTTTTTTAAATTTTTGTATATATTTTTTCTTTAATTTTGCATAAAAATAATTGTTTATTGTCTTTATTATTGCAAAGAATTGATTATCAAAATAGTGAGTAAACAACATTTCCAAGTAACATAGATATAGTTTATATTGCCTGATAATTTTTCAAGAAGTGAAGGGTGTCCTAGTGGTTGATAGTTTGGTTAATAAACTAAGATCGTGTGATTGAATCCTGACTCAAATTATTTTTTCCCAAAAATTCTGCTGGCTGGTTCACCCACCCACCCAGTTCATTGGTTTTTAGAAAAAAAAACCAGCCGGGACACCGATTCTCATGCAGTTCAACTGCCATTTCCAGTCCTATAAAAACCTGGACCAGCTGAGGATCCGGTTCAACAGTTTCTTGATAGGACCGGGCCAACCGGCTGATTCGGTTCAGTCTTTATAATTATGAAAGAAGCAACTACATCTTCCCTTAGATGCAAAAGAAATCATCTTTGCAAATCCATTGATGACAACAATGGAAATATGGACAATCATTTGTATTTTCTACATGCCTTTGTCATCATATATGCATTGGGTCATTAAGACACCAAATAGACTAATATGATGATAATATAAATATATGGAATAACCATACTTGATTTTTGTTCCAACCAACATGTCATATGGTGCAGGAATTCGCAAATTATGTTCAATTTTTTATTCAACAAATTTAAAATTGACCCTTGTCTACATTCTCCACATTTTTATGTATTGCTAATTTTAAAATAAATTAGAAGAAAAATAATCTTAAGATCAAAAAAATCCAATCTAAACTAAAAATTTTCCCCCTTGTACAGTTCATGACTTAAACTTGATCTTGATAACACTATTATCCTGAACTTTAAGAAATCAGGCAACGAAAATGATACAACATGTGCTTGCCTGCCATCATCTTGTTTTATGATGAGCATGTGTTATATAGGTTCCAATCCAACTTCAGTTTATGTTGGTGGCAGCTAAACCAGCACAGTCCCCATAGTTACATGGTTTTGATGGCTGAAGAGACATCAGTTTCAAACCCTTGGCATGGCATTTACAGTCAAAGCACATGCCACTGAGACAGGTATAGAAACCAACCCCATTGCATACATGGTTGACATGAGGAAATAAAATTACATGAGAACACCATCACTTTTCTAGCAATTTCCGGATTATGATGTTCATACATCAGACAGACCTGCTAGAAGCACAACCATTGCTCCAAATAAATAGGCACCATATTAGAGTAAAATTTTTAATGTAGTCAGATATGTAGCTGAGATTTAATATTTGTGTGAAATCATTTCCATACTTTCTTCATGATCATTTGATGCTTTTCACTTCTTACTCCTTACCTGTACGTGACAATACATGCTGTTAGCTACCTCGTGTTAGTTTATGGCTTACAAGTCAAAGATTTTCATTTCATATATTTAAACCAACTTTTATTTCCTCATACCATTATCAGAAACAACATGCACATCCAAGAAGTTTCCCAGTGTTCTTTTACTTGAAAAATTAATAACGTGTGCCTTATAGGGTTTGACTTTTTAATGCACCAAAATGATCATTTTAATAAAGTTGACCTTTCTTAACTGTAAAAGCAATGTCAATTTTACCCATAAGTATTTTAACATGCCTTACAATTATTCTGACATGCCAAGGCATGGAACAACATTATATTAGGTACTCTACTTTTTGGCATGAAGCAAATGTAAGGCTTAACTGATTCATATTTGAGAAAGAGGGAGATGGGAAACATTTCTATCAAATTTCAAATGCACTATATATAATTTTAATCTAAGATTTCTACAAGAACAAATATTACCTGCATCTCTTCTTTGCTAAGAAATTTGCCTCCAACACCTCGCTGCCTTCTTTCTGCCAGAGCTTGCCGGGAAGGAATCTGCAGAAAAGCATACATAAGCTACGGAATCAAATCACAAATTTTAGCAAAACTGATTACATCCAATGCATATTTAATATCCTAAGATCTTGTATACAGAGATAGAGAGAGAAAGAGAGAATCTAATCTTTATTCATTAAATCAAATGCTGTACCACTAAGATTACCTCTTTCTTCCCCCCTAACACTGTCAATAGATGGTAGGAAATTCTGAGAATTACCTTAATGGATCTATCAACAGCTTGTCTATTGCCCTTCTTCTGCATGTACTTGCGAACTATATCCCTTCTTTCCTCGTGGGTATAACGTGACACCTTTATTCCAAGATCTCTCAGCAACTTAGACTGAGCTGGATTCGATACCAAAGGTACCTTCCCACCATCCTGGCCCTTGCCCACGGCAGCCGAATCCTTTCCTAAATTAATCTCTTTTAGTGGTTCTTTTGGCATCATATCCTTCTTTGCCAAAAATGTTCTTTTTTTCGAGTGACCACTTTGGGCCTCTCCTCCGTGCTCATCGCCCACTGCCCCTGCCTTCTCCGACGAGCTCTCGACCTGGATTATCTCCACCACTTCACCATCTTTCTTAGCTTCTTCCGCATTCTTTTGAACTCTCTTCTTATAAGGACCGCGCTTCCTCTTCCTCGCAGCACTATCGGCAGCACTTCCATAGGGAGGATAACTCCCTTTCGAGCACAAGAACCTCTGCATGATCAAAATCCGATTACCCCTCGACCGTTTCCCAGAGCCAGTCTGTGCCTTGAACCCCATCTTCTCACTGTAAGTACTATAGTATGCCTTCGCAGCCGAGATGGAATCAAACTCCATGTCCATCCTCGGCATAAGCCCACCGCCGGCGATCGTTCCGGCGGGGTCAGGCGGCGGCTCGAGCGGGTGGGTGTGCTCCAACACGACTCTTGAGACAGCCCACCTCCCGCTCTCCTTCCTTACCACCTCCATCATCGCCCGGCACCTCTCCTCTCCCCCCGGTCCGCCGCTGCCGGCTTCTCCGGGGGCGCCCGCGGCGGCGCCGCCCTGCCGCATGGAGAGGTAGCTCCGCATGATGTAGGCCACCCGAAGGGCATAATCATGGTAGAGCATTTTCCCAGCCGGCAGCGGGGCCTCCTCCTTGGGGTCCTCAGCCGGCGGCGAGGCCAGTTCGGCGGGATTGCTCGCGGCCGGATCTTGGGGTCTATCCTTAGTCTCGTCTCGTTCTTCTTGGAGCCTCTCCTCGGTCTTATCCTCCTCTTCCGTCTCTCCATCTCCTTCCTTCGGCTCGCCCTCCTTCGCGCCGTCCTCCGTTATCTCGGAGATCAGCACCATGGCGGTGGAATTCGAGGGAAATCGAATGAAATCAAAACCCTAGGCCGAGAAAAATCTGATCTTGGGAACCTCAGTAGAAATTAGGGACGGGAAACAACCCTAGAAGTTCCTGTTTGAAACCCTAGGGGGATGGATCTTGATCGGCGGGGAACTGGGCGATGAGGAGCGGTCAGGTGCTTCGCCAGGGAGGCGGGGATGAACGGCGGGGCGAATTGGGACGGAGGAGCGGATCGCCGTGGAACAAGAGAGTTGTGTCGCCACGCGAGTGGAGGGGCGACACGTACCCAGGGGCTGGAGTAGGACCCACAAATGGTTGGATTCATCCTGGGTGGCCTACGTGGCGGGAGATAAATTGGGTGTCCTGCGCTGTTAACGGTGGAGATCGGCTGTTCGCTGGGAGCTGATCGGGAGCGTGTATCTTTGGGACGTCTGAACTCGGAAGTCAGTGCCGCAACGATTACCCAAGAACGACCCCCGGCATTTGAACCCGGTTGATGCGGGTACCTGATGACAATTTTGCCCTCGGAGGTTCCTAAAGAACATGGGGCATGTGTACACATATTTGAGTAATATTTTATGCACCACATGTGGTGAATGAACCCACAGCGAATCATCCAATTACATTAGATCAATAATTAATAATAAAATAAATATTTAATATTATTTAATTTTTTTTATAAATTTTTTATCAAAAATATTTTTTTTACATAGAATATTATATAATATTATTATTTTTTGATATTTTATATGATTTCTATGAATATATATGGCAATATATATGATTTTCTATGAATATATATATATATATATATATATGACATTTTGAACAATATACATCACTTTCTAATATTTATATAACTTCATGTCAATATATATAATATATTGAATAATATATATGACTTTCTGTGAATATATATGATATTTTAAATAATATATATAATTTTTTGTGTCTTTATATGATATATTGTTGGTTATTATAACCAATAGGAAGTGGCATCAGAAAGTCATAATAACCATATATATTATTCACAGGAAATCATATAAGATATCAATAAGTTATATATATTATTCACAATGCTATATAAAGATATAAAAAATTATATATATTATTCAAGATGTTATATATATTCACAGAAAGTCATATATATTGTTCAGGATGTCATATATATTCATAGAAAATTATATAAGATATTAGAAAGTCATATATATTGATCAGATGTTATACAAAGATATAAGAAGTCATATATATTGTTCAGGATACCATATATATTCACAGAAAGTTATATATATTATTTAGGATGTCATATATATTCACAGAAAATTATATAAGATATTAAGAAGGCATATATATTGTTCAGGATGTTATATAAAGATACATGAAATTATATAAGGCATCAAGAAGTCATAATAATTAATAAAATTTTATATAAAAATATAAAAATTATATATATTATTCAGGATTCATATATACTCACACAAAGTTATATAAAGTATCAAGAAATAATAATATTATTTTTTCTTTATTTTACAGAGAAAAAAAATATTTTCATCAAAAAAAATCTGACGAGAAAAAACTGAGTAGCATTAAATATCTGTCTCATTATTAATTATGCTACACAGTCTAATATGATTGAGCGGTGTGCTCCACTTCAATTTTGATGTACAAAGAATTGCTCATACATATTTATTCGATGAATCGATCGCCATCGCAACCCTTCAATCTTCTCCTTTTTTGCATTTGATCTTACAAAGTAATTGACATTTGATTTTCTCATATGTTTGAGTTTGGAGCCATGGTCTCTATTAAACTTCTCAAAAACATGGAGTCAAATCTATTAGGCCTTTTAGTACCGCAATCTCAATTAAGTTTTCTAACAATATTGGGTAATTTATGGTTTTTTATTTTTTTAATTATTTTTTTGATAAAGAAGGTGTGTCTGTGGAGAAAGAGAGTATATAACGATCAAAGATCTTATTCAAAAAAATTAGTTAGAAGATATATTTGGATCATTTAATCTTGTATAAATATTCAAAATCTTTCTTCAATACAACTAATATATATTGCATGGATCTTCACACATCTTGTTTGAGTAATAGTATATGCTAGCATGGATCATCATATGCTTTTTCCTATTTCAAGGTTGGCATTCTCATCAGGCTACGATCTAAAATCACCCATAAATACCATAAATTAGTGTTCTCTCGTTTATTTGGACCATAAATTAAGATCACAGTTTGGTATTATTTATAATAATTCAGAATTTTAGTCAAAAAAAATATTCAAAAATTATTATTAAGATTTTTTATTTTTGTATCCTAAGATCTTGTGAGATCACACGCTTGTGTGGGCTTTTGCATTCTTTTATGTTTAAGCCCTCTCCGCCTGAACGCGCCGTCAGAACTCCAACAAGTTGGATGTCGAGTTCAAAGGGGCATCAAATCACATTCACATTAGAACCCAGGTCAGTAGATGTCCCTTCTATCTTATCGCATGTGCACAACTCTTAAAGCTGGAGAGAGGCTTCCATTTAAATCGAAAAGCACCATGCATCGCAATCACTCGAAGTCGAAGGCATCAATTGCGGATGGGGATCCAAAAAAAAATTGAAGAAATTAGAGGAGATGTCAATCCTCATGACGAGCCTAGTTGACATCACAGTCGATTTCCACACTGACCTCTGTAGGTATTCGTTCATCGTCGCCCTCCTCTCTCTTTTCAATTCATAGGTCAAATCTTCATCATGAAGTCTTCCAAATTCAAACAAAAAGATCACTAATAGAGCAAATATTTGTTTCTTTTTCTCCCTTTTTTTCAACCACACACTTATCCTATATCTAGATTTAAGCAAAATCTTTTGATGTGTGTAGTCACGGCTGTTAACGAATCGGCCATGATCAAACATGCTATTGTTCGGGATTGACTGTTTCGAACTACTGTTTAGTTTGGATTCAAATATATTCGAAAAAATTCTGTTTAAGATCGATTTCATTAAGTTTGTTATGTTCGAATTAGGCTTGAATCCAGCTCGTCCGAAGTAACATGAAAAATAAATATTTAAAAAAATAAAAAAAATAAAAAAGTTTGTTATGTTCGAATTAGGCTTGAATCCAGCTCGTCCGAAGTAACATGAAAAATAAATATTTGAAAAAAATAAAAAAAATAAAAAAAAAATCATGCTGACTCCGTGTAAGACGATCGTCCATACCTTGCTGAGCTTTTCCGACCACTCTATCGAACACTGGAATCCTCTTTACCGCTGCTGGAGTATCTTCTCCCCCGATGCTGCTGGCTTGCACCTCCTCACCAAAGACACCTCCAAGCCGTCGAACATCGTCGAATCCTCTACTGTTGGTCCCGTAGGGAAGCCACTGCATCGGACCAACCTCGGCACCCACGACCTCCATGACCTCGACCACGGCAACCTCCACCTCTGCATTGAAAACCTCAGTTCCGAGAGCTGGCGATGATGGCAGGATCGGGATCGAAGAGATTGGGGGCGAACGTCGTAGGAGGATGATCGGAGACTGGAGGCATGGCCGTAGGGGAGGAGGAGGAGGCCACGATGGTGGAAGGTGGAGGCAAAGTTCCCGCCGCCGCTGTTGTGACTGGTGGGATAGGATGGATGGTGGAGCCAGTTCATGCGTGTGGTGCAGGAGGACAGTCAGATCGTGCTCATGAATGTTCGGATCGAGTGGCCAGAGGTCCTCCGTGTCTCGTACCACGAAGAGAGGCGGAGAGATCAAGGGATGAAATGAAATGAAATAAGGCTGTCTGAGGGTTTGAGTGTAAGAGAGTCTATATAGGCTAGGGTTAATTGATTAATTGAACACCACCGTCGAATCATTGATCCAATAGTGATACACAAGACCTTCTTTGGCCATTGGCTCAATGATTCGAAGATGATTATTAAGACTTATGTATATAATGCTATAATGTACAATATACATTATATATATTAAAAAAAAATATGTTAAAAATTTATAAAAAAATAAATATATTAGTATAATATATATATAAATATATATAATATATAATATATTTATTATTTTATCGAGCTTTTATCATTCCGAACATGATCGAACAAAAGTTTATTCTAATTTAGATTGTTAAGTTATCGAGTTCAAAAAATCTGTTTGTATTTGGTTCTGCAGTTTAACGAGCGAGTCAAACACGACTCGAAAAGGGTTCAAATATTTCGAACGAATCAAATAACGAGCTAGCCTGACAGCCTTAGTATGTAGTTTTTTTTTTTTTTTTTTGTAACTATAAGTGAATAGTAACTAAAAAAAAAGAAAAATAAATATAAGAACATAGTGGATGAAAAAAGACGTAGAGAATCAAAGAGGCCAAGGATGAGGCAATCCATGAGCATCAACAGCAACAAGCACCGCCTAATCAGGGTGAATCAGGTCCGATAGTGAGATGTTGTGTCTCCAGTACCAGCCAACCAGCTGCTATAGAGTTACCTTCTCTGAGAATATGCTAAATTGAGAATCAGAAGAAGTAAGAGACAAGCATACAGATCTTTCAAAGCAAAGGACAATCAGAGGCAAAAGAGGGCCGATTTGAAAGCTAGCGAATAATGGTTAGAGAATCTCCCTCTAGAATGATTTTTGGCCTTACAAAATTAACCTGTGCCACCTTTGAGGCTTCTCATGCAGCTCGTAGATCAGTGAATGGAACGAAGGTAGAAGAGAAGGACCATGCACCGGCATACAAGAGTCTACCAAAATGATCACGAATAATAAAAACCAATATAGACGTCATTGTTTCTCACCAACCCATCGAAATTTACCTTCAACCATGAAAAGGGGGCATCCAAGACACCATCACAGGGAGTTGACTTGGAGAGCTTCTAGAGCTGTGGATGTCCCAGTTCCACAGTTGGTGTGAAGCATCATTGAATTCACAGGCCAGGCGATATGAAGCAGAGACAATGTCATTGACATCAATAAGCCATTGTTGATAGATTCGGGAGTTTCATACATACCATAAATACCATCCACAATAAGCCACAATGGTCTGATACAGGTTGTTGCTGGAATTATAAAGAACCTATAGTTAGCTTTCAGAAGAGGATAATGAATCTCCCTGATTGTAGTTGTGCAAGACTTGTCTCTAGGTGTTCATTACAATAGGGCAATAATACAAAATATGATTAATATCTTCAACTGCACCGCAAATATCATAGTTCACAAGTCCATAAGGAAGCATGCATCTTTGATTAAGGATTGATTTACAGGGGGAGTGTTCTCCATAAAACTTTCCATGAAAAAAATCTTCACTCGAGGAGCTACAGAGAGTTTCCAGATTGCACTGAAACTCATTTGACCATCAGCAGAATTGACATCATGAGACAGCAGCATCTTGTAGATTTGGCTGACTTTTACCTTGGACACACCTGATTCAGGACAAATGCATGATCCTCTACAACCAGTTTAAGAAGGAGTATTGACAACAATAGAATAGTGTTCACCAGCTCAGGGTTGAAATATTCTGTCAAAGTGTCAAGCTTCCAGCTCCCAGGCTCGTGTAACAAAGAAGAGACTCTTTTATCCCAAGTCGGTAAGCTGGAATTGAACATAGTGGGAAGTAGATGCAACGGAGTTTTTGATATCCAAGCATCATTGACAATGCTAATCTTTGAACCATCTATAATTTGCCATTGGAAAGCATTCTGAACAACCCAAGCTGAATTACAAATAAGCTGCCAAATGCAAGAGGATTTTCTTGGAGGTTTATAGTTATCCCATCTATCTAGAAAGTTGTATGTGTGAATAAACAGGGATGTAAGGTTCAAAACAACATTCACCAGCCAATGTTCCCATAAATGCAATGCACCATGATTGTAGATCTTGAATACCCAAACCACCCATATGCTTCGATTTATAAATTTTATTCCAAGGTAAGAGGTGTATTCAATGCTCAACAATCTCATGACCCCATAGAAAGGCCTTGAAATATTTTTGAACTTTATCCATCAAACTCAGAGGAGTGACACAAGAGATAAGAGATAGAGAGGAATCGAAGCAAGGACGGATTGAAGAAGAATGGTACACCCAGCTTAAGATAAGAATTTCTACTTCCATCTTGTCATTTTAGAGGAGATCTTCTCAATAACAAAGTCATACTCGGAAGATTTCTGCCTCTTGCCATTCAGAGGGACATCCAAGCACTCAACCAAACTTGTAGTTGGCTGAATTTGCAAAAGCTTTATAATGGAACAATGAAGATTCCTATCAATAGTTGGATGGAAAATAATGTGGGATTTTTGAATGTTCACACACGTCCAGATTGCATACAGAAAGAGCTCATCACATCATGCAAAACTTTGGTATTCTGTATTATTGCTTTGGCAATTAGGATCAAATCATCGGCGGTATAACATGAGATAGATATGGACTCTCAAGTGCATGTCTATAAGCTTGTAAATGACCTTCTTGCACAGCCTCTTGAAGCATCCGAGTTAGCATCTCAGAGACCAAAAACAAAAAGGGAAACGAGAAAGTGGAGCCCTGCTTGAGCCCCATAGAAAAATAAAACCAAGATGGAGCACCGTTAACCAGAATTGCAAACTTTAGTTTATTAATGCAGGTGGCTATCCAATCAATAAACGTCAGATGATAATTGAAAAGCTTTAGAATAGAGAGAAGATAATCCCACTTAGCGTTATCATATGTCCGCTCCGTATCCAGTTTCGCCAACATTAGAGCCTTTCATCTTGAAGCTTTCTCAATGGAGTGAAGAATTTTCTGCACAAGCAAGACATTATCAAAAATCCATATATTGTATACGAAGGCACCTTGCTCTGGAGATATCCATCTAGGCATGAACTGCTTCAACCTTCTGACCAACAATGTTGCCATTATCTTATAAATCACATTACAAAAACTTACGGGTCTATATTCATGTAGCTGAATAGGAGTGGATTTTTTAAGTAGCAGTGCAATAAGTATCGACTTCCATTCTTCCAGCATAGAACAATGGTCCAGAACCTCCATAACTGCCGCCAAGACATCCTTACTTACAATATTCTAGAATGATTTGAAGAAGAGAGCCGAGAAGCCGTGAGGACCAGGCGACTTATCAGAACTGAGGCTATAAAATTCTTTAGCTCCTCCTCAATAACTGGAGCAATCAGCTGTCTATTGCCATCATATTTGATAACTGAGGGAAAGTAGTAGGTGGAGCAAAGTTATGACTATCCTGGTGATTTTGTACTGGCCTACTAGTGAAGCATGCAAGGACATCTCGGGTCCTAGCTACCTGTAATTCATTTGCTTCGAGTTTCTTTCAATTTTTGGCCACGGTCCTTATTTCGGTAGTCCATTTTTACTGATTCTTAATGCTAGTCAATCCAACAGGAAGCCGATCTTATTCGTCAGTAGATCTTAGAATCCTATTATTGGATATTGCCACCACATATACCATAGGATGACATTACCCATCAAACTTGAGAGGCTAAGAAGATCAGGCACGATCTTTGAATATATTCAATGATGGCAAAAGGGTCTTTGATGATCTCTCCCTATCCCTCTTTTGATCCGATCCACGGCCATTTTATTTACTTTGGCTAGCCAACCCAGCAAGAAGCTGGTCTTATTGGCTCTTTTTCAAAATTCAAATGGCCACGACATCCTGTTGATCCCGAAACAGAAAAGGTACGTGCAATAGTTACCCCAAATCTTAATCGAAAGTCTCGCCACGTCGCGCCTGAATCGGCCCCATGATTTCTCCAGATGGTTATATGGCTCTTCAGCCTTCGTCCATAAATAAAAGGCCAAGAGAGACCCTCCAGGTATGAAAATCTTCTCTCCCAACATACTCACTCCTTCTCATCTGTTATCAGAATTTTAACTTGAGTATCGGAGGGTCCCTACCGGAGCCACCTTCGGTCAGAAACTTGTTTTGCAGGTCTTGCCACTGTCGTCCGACCATCGCCGACCTGCCATCATCGCCTGACTCTAGCTCGATCCGATCTTAAGACAGATTTCTACGTCAACAGATTGGCGTTAGAGGAAGAGCCAAGCCCATTTATGGAAAGGAGCAAATATTCAATGGGAAAAATTTCATCACACTGCTTTAATGCCGGTGAGATCTAGATTGTCTACCTCTTAATCGGCCAGATGATCATAATCTGGCTATTTACAAATCAATGGATGTCGATTGGATCCTTTTTGAATCGACCATCAGACTAGATCTGATTAGTTAACAACCCTCCAAGACTGTCTCAATCGGCTCAAAGCTGGAGGGCTTCGAATAGGAAAAGAGATCACAACTAGGGAAAAAATTATGAGGATTTCTTGATTTTAAATCATCTGCACTCTCTCATTTTAAAATTTAAATTTTGAACTCTTAGCAGGATGCAGAAAAGATGGCAATAGAAGCGACTACATGGAAAAAAAAGGAGGTGTCCATGCATCTGACCTTGGATGGCATCGAGGTCGCCTATGCACAATTCCCCGCGGCGCTGTGTTTCTCTTGTGTGCAAGTGACCTCAAAGCAGGTTTCCATGAGCACCAGCAAGCGAGCTCGATCCCTGTCAGAGCCAAAGTTTCCCTCTGCATCTTCGTGTCCGACGTCACTGAAGTCACCAATAGATGACATCGAAGTTACTCACTCAGTGTCGTAGGATCTGCCCTCAACATGGAGTGCCTCAACATCTTATATTGTCTTTGTACCACATGCATAAAGAGGTCAGCAGATTTATCTCGATCTGCTCACACCAGTGCATGCACCTAACTCCTCTCCAGTCTTACCACCTACAAAAAAAATGAATGAGAGAGAAAAGATGGCAGAAATAAAGAGAAAAAAAATATCCATATATGCATCAGACTTTGAGTGATGTCAAACCATCAACTAGTTATCTGCATAAATATTCTGTATTTATGCTAAAATCATTTGAAATAGCCTGCATCGGTTAGCCTTGCATCAGTTTAATCGGCATATGATTTTAAAAATGATGGGCTGAAGCTCACGTCAAAGAGTCATTATCTATAAAAAAAAAAAAAAAAAAAAAAGAGATTGAAGATATGACTTGGGGCCAATGGTTGAGATGAAGTAAAAGTACTGAAGAGATGCTAGGCTGACGTGGTGAGGGGGGAAGGACATGGAGTTATTGCAATGGAGCTTCGGAAACCAAGGCATAGCCAACTTCAAAAAAAAAAAATCATAATATACATCATGAAATCATGCCGCAACACCACACATGTCCCATCAATACATGAGGAGCCACTTGGGAGTTTGTGGGGAGACTATGGGACAGAAGTCCACTCTTGTTGGCCCCTCCATGATCATGAACTCTACTTATCCCTATGCCTATTGGTGGATCGAAACCTTTCCGCATATCTGACTAAAATTGGCCCGAACGATGGCAAATCCTCATCCGATAGTGCTGAACCTCATCAGATCCGTAGAAGTCAGCGCTCCTCCTGCACATGCAGATCTCCGATAGGTGGAGTCCTCTTGTGCCGAAATTATCTCCCACCATACCGAAGCTATCCGGAGACTGTGCACTTTGGTGCTCTCCATGTTAATACGACGTTCTCAGAACTATACAAAAAAAAAAAAAAAAAAAAAAGAGGAGAAAACTTCCATAAAATTTTCACGGTAAAAAAAAAAAAACTTCCAGACCCCATTATTTTGTTTGTTTCCTTCTTACAGGTCCAGCACCCAACACCGAAGCAAAAAGAAAGAAAGAAAGAAAGAAAGAAATAAACGAGTAAGCCACGAAGGACCCGGCCGAACCAGGCCCTCCGCATCTCCTGCGTGCCTGGCCGAAGTGAGCCCCCTGCTCTTCCCGTGCGCCACCGATGAATAGGTCCCACTGAAGCAGCTGTGCCGAACTCCATTGGCCGGTCCTTCCCAGGCTGCGCCAAACCCCGCCGGCCGATCCTTCCCAGGCGGTGCCGAGGCCACACGCGGATGCATCTGAGCTGCACCAAGGCCGCCAGCAGACGGACCACATCGCACCTCGCCGGATTCGAACTCGCCTCTGCTCGTATCGAATCTCCAAGGCGCCGATGCTTCTCCAAGGCATCCGAAGCCGCCAAGGGGGCCCATGAATGGCCGTGCTCTTTGTGCGCGCATCCGACAGCGCTAAGGCTGTCCTCAAACAGCCCCAAGAACTCGGAGTTCCAAGCTCCTCCCAGTTGGCGCCGTGCTGACTGGATTTGATTTCTTCTCTACCGACGTCGAGGACCCGAGACCTGAGTTCTCCCTTGTCAACACCGAGGTCACCAAGGATCCGAGCTTCTCCCTCTCTGATGACAACAAGGAGGTTGCCTGTAGATGAATCTGAGGTCACCTATGGCTGAATCCGAAGCATCTCTGGTGACGCAACTCTCCCATGTCCGAGGATCTGAGCTCCCCTCACTCGCGGTCGTCGGATCCGATTTTCGAGGTCGTCCCACCTGCACCTCACCCCCGTCAGCACCGAACTCTCCTGTGAACAGCTTCAAGCTCATCCCCTCTTGCGGCCGCCGACAACGTTGTCACCACTCTTCAAACCCCTCCATCTTTGGCGGCGATCAGAGGGGCTGCCATGCACACAGTCTAGAACTTCCCGGGATTCCTCAAGTTCGGCACTTCTGTCGCCCAGGAATCCATCGAGTCCGTGGACTGGGCCATAGAGAACTTCGGTGGCTCTGCATCGCCGAGATCATCCGTCAAGAGCAAAGGTGCCCTCCTCACCGTGAAATCCGATGCTAACATTGGGATGCAGAACCTAGCCGGTTCTCCGAGGAGGTGCAACTGATTTGAAGCGCAGGTCCATATGATCCATTCTAATCCAGCATATTCACACGGAAGGTGCAGCAGGAAGCGATGAAGGACCTGCAGTCGCTTGGCAAGCCAACTTGTACTTCAAACCCACCAAGTTTGAGCTTGGGCTAAATTAAGCAAATGATGGCTGATGGTGGGCCAATCCGAAGCCAAATCAAGTCTGATCTGAGACCAAAATTAAAGTTGATCTGAAGTTAGATCTAAGCCAGTACAAAACTCAGATCCAGACTAAGTCGAAGCCCAATCCTAGCCAAATCTAAAGTCAGATCTAGGCTAAACCAAAGTCAAAATGAAGATCGATCCGAAATCAAAATTGAGATGATCTGAAGTCAGATTTAAGCAGATCTGAAGTCAGATCCAAGTCTGATTTGAGACCCAAATTAAAGCAGATCTGAAGTCAATATCAAATAAATTTGAAGCCAGATCCATACCTAATTCGAAGTTAGATTCGAACTAGTCAGAAGTTTAGATCCAGACCAATCTGAAGTCAGTTAAAGTCGAACCGAAGTCAAAATTAGACCAATCTGAAGCAGAAGCAAGCCTAAACTGAAGCAAATTTCAAGCCCATGCTGAGGCAAATAACTAGAAAAAATCAAACAGAATCCAAAAGCCTTCCAAATAGAACTCAAAACTTTCATGCTAATAGGCTCTCAAGTCCCTTCTACTATTTTATTTCCTTCATGCAGTACAACAAGTCCTTGAGCACCTAAGTTGAAACAAAGCCATAATGAAGAACAAACCATGGTTGTCGACTTTTCGAAAGTTGGGATCTTGAAACTAACCCTCCAAAGTCGATCTCCAAAGTTCAACCCTCTAAAGCCGAGCTCTCGGAGGCTAAAAGTGAAACAAACTGACTAAAATAAGATCAACAACATTAGGCCCCTCACTCTTTAGCGAGTCAATGGCCCATAAAAAAAGCTCTTTGCTCTTCAACGAGTCAACAGCCCACAAAGAGGGCCCCTCGCTCTTCAGCGAGTCAATGACCTATGAAAAGGCTCCTCGCTCTTCAGTGAGTAAATGCCCCTTGCTCTTCAGCGAGTCTATGGCCCATGCCCCTCACTTTACAGCGAGTCAACAGCTTATAAAGAAAGCTCCTCGCTTTTCAGCGAGCAAAGCCGATAAAAAACTTCAGCAACCAAACTAGGGCAGAAAAAGGCACTCTCAGCATGTCTTCGGCTATTCTGAAGTACTTCCTTTGCCCAACCCAATTATGACTCAGACTCGGAAGTAGAGAGCTTATGTTGGGGGTGATTTTGTACTGGCCAAAGACATGAAACATGCAAGGACACCTCAGGCCCTGCCAGCTTCTTGTAATTCATGTGCTTTAGATTTCTTTCAATTCTTGGCCATGATCCTTACTTCGATAGTCTATTTTTACTGTTCCTTAATGCTAGTCGATCCAACAGGGAGCCAGTCTTATTCATCAACAGATCTTAGAATCTCATTAATGGATGTGGCCCTCATGTATCATAGGATGACATTATCCATCCAATTTGAGAGGCTCGAAAGGTCAAGTACGATCTTCGAGGATATTTAATGAGGACAAAAAGATCTTTGATGATCTCTCCCTACCTCTCTTTTGATCCGATCCACGGCCATGTTATTTACTTCGACTAGCCAACCAAGCAAGAAGTTGGTCTTATTGGCTCTCTTTCAAAATTCATATAGCCATGACATCTAGTTGACCCTGGAATAGAAAAGGTACGTACAATAACTACCCCATTAATCTCAACGGGGAGTCTCACCATGTTGTACTTGAATTGTCTCCATTATTTTTCTAAATGGTTGCGTGGCTTTTCAACCTCCGTCTATAAATAAAAGGCCAAGAGGGATCCTCTAGGTATGAAATTTCTCTCTCAATATACTCACTTTTTTTCATCTGTTATTGAAATTCTAACTTGAACATCGGAGGATTTTCATCAGAGCCACCTTCGGTCAGAGACTTATTTTGTAGGTCCTGCCACCACCATTTGACCGTTGCCGACCTACCATCACCGTCTGACTCTAGCTCGATCCGATCTCGAGACAGATTTCTGCGTCAACAGATTCAACAGCCCACAAAGAGAGCTCCTTGCTCTTTAGCGAGTCTATGACCCATGCCCCTAGCTCTTCAGTGAGTCAACAGCTTATAAAGAAAGCTCCTCATGTTTCAGTAAGCAGAGTCAATAAAAAACCTCAGCAATCAAACTCGGATAGAAGAAGGCACTCTCGGCATGTCTTCGACTATCCTGAAGTACTCCTTTCATCCGATCTAATTATGACTCGGACTCGGGAGTAGGGGGTTTATGTTGGGGGTGATTTTATATTGACCGAAGATGTGAAGCATGCAAGGACACCTCGGGCCCTATCAACTTCTTGTAATTCATTTGCTTCGAATTTCTTTCGATTCTTGGCCACGATCCTTACTTCGATAGTCCATTTTTATCGATCCTTAATACTAACCGATCCAATAGGGAGCCGGTCTTATTCATCAATAGATCTTAGAATTTCATTAATGGATGTGGCCCCAAAAATAATAATAATAAAAAAAAATCAAACTTGATTGGACATCTTGTTTCTTTGCATTACATCTCCATAATTAACTTTAAGGGCACTTAACCCATTAATCAGATAAGGTGGAGATTTGATCACTCTTCCTTAGCCCAAAAATCACATCCTTCATCCTGCATAACCTAGACCTTAATCTAAAATCAATTAAATATTGGCCCTAGGATATTCGAGCTCAATAGGACAAGAAAGCCCTAAAGTTAGACCGGGTTCAAATTGATTAATTGCTCGGTGTCTAAGGCAAGTGGTTTAAGAAGGTGGTTTTCAATTGGTTCCGTTGTCTGACCTGGCCAACTCAGTTGGTGTCTAAGGAAAGCAACAAGCAGGGGACCTCCCACATCTTACACTTACCTGGCCGAGACAGTTAGTCAGTTTTGGGCTTGGAGTGCTTGAAGGCGATCTTGGAACAGTTAGGAGCTGTTTAGATCTAGGTTAACCCTAGGATAGAAAGTCCATTTTGTGCTAACTTGTTTGCCATTAAAATTTAAACCTAATTAAAACACTCTTCTCTTTCATCTCTAGATTTAGGACTCCTTAGGACTTATTTCTAGCACTCATTTCTCTCTCTTTCCTCTTCTCTCTTCTTAAAAAAAAAAAAAAAAGATAATAATCTTTCAAAATTACAACTTGGAAAAGAAAATCGGGTCGACTTGTGAGAATTGAATCAAACCCCATTTCAAGTCAAAAAATTGAACGCACTTATAAACAAAATATTAAAGCAGTCAGAGAAGGGAAGAAATCTGAGGCAAAAGTAGATCCAGAAATGACTGAAGATCCAAGGAGAGAAGTAATCCTAGTAGGAAATAATGAGGTTGCTAGAGAGGCAAACCCCAGGACACTGCGGGATTATGCCATGCCTACCATGAATGGAGCTTCATCTAGCATCACAAGACCACCTGTGCAAGCAAACAACTTTGAGATCAAGCCTGCTTTGATCCAAATGATCCAGACAGCAGTTCAGTTTGGAGGATTGCCCAATGATGACCCTAATGCGTACATTGCAAACTTCTTGGAGATATGTGATACCCTTAAGCATAATGGAGTGTCAGATGATGCAATTCGGCTAAGATTGTTCCCGTTTTCACTTAGAGACAAAGCTAAAGCATGGTTACAGTCTCTTCCTGCTGGCTCGATCACCACTTGGAATGACTTAGCACAAAAATTTTTGGCAAAATTCTTTCCACCTGCTAAGACTGCCAAGTTGAGGACTGATATCCAAACCTTCGTGCAATTTGACATGGAGACCTTATATGGAGACCTTACATGGAGACCTTATAAGAGATCGTTTCCACGAGGACTGAGTTTAATTATCAAAAATGAATGCTAATTTTACTAATATCTAAATGATCGAAACTGAATGACAGTGGAAAATAAAATTAACTCTAAAGAACTCAATGAAAGCTGAATCAAAATTCGATTGATAAAGCACTAGGGTATATCTGATTTCACTTGGACCAATTATCAATTCCAGCTATTTTGATTAATAATCCAAATTTAATTATTAATGCAAGGATAAATAATCTTAAATTATTTAATAATCTCTCCCGAGTCTTATTAAATATACTAATTAAAACTTATAATCTATCTTCCAATAGTAAAATAGATTTTAATTAGTTCAATAAGCACAGTGATTATTTTCAAGATCCCACAGGTCAAATCTTCTGCTCCCGCTCCAATTATTATTCCGATGATATTTGTTATTAACTCCAATTTATAATCTTCCTTCCCAGTACCAATTATAAATCGAAATCAATCAAGTACCAAAGATAATAATACTTAAAAGCATTAAGTGCAAATAACAAATAATTGCATTAATAAAGAAAATTAATACAAGATTCTGGAATTGAAATTAAATCCAAGCTACATCAGGTACCCTAGCTAGAAATTTAGCTTTTCATCATATCAAAATCAAACTCAAGTTTACTTGAATAAATCTCCAAAATCATCCTAACAATGAGTTCTAAAAAATAAATGCAAAGTAAACAAGAGAAAGAATTAAAAACTCTGAAGGAATTGCAGAGCCGAATGAATCCTCTCTTCAAATCTTTCAGATACTCCAAACTCTCCTTGCTTGATCTCTAGCTTTCAAAGATGATTCTCCTCTCCTTCCTGCTGGTGTTTTAGGATCCTTAAATAGGGCTAGGGCTAGGGTTAAGGTGGTATTTTTTTCATGATTTTATTCTATATATCATTCTTTTTATTTGGTATAGAATCTCTCCTCCTTTGGATAGGCTTTAAGCAACCACCAGCCATCTACTCCTTATACTGTCCAAATTTTCTGATTTTATTATGATTTCCATAGTAAAAGAAGAAAAGGAGGCATGGTTAATTAGAGGAGAAGAATTTCTTCCTTTCTGGGTCCACAAAATCTGCAAAACAAGGTAAGGTTTCGGCTGCCCAAATCAAGTTTTTCAAGAATTAGTTTCAATTCTTTCTCAGTTTGCTCCTTATACAGAATTAGTTTGGACTCTGATTTTCTTCCATTTAATTCTTTCCAAGATAGCTCTTTGCCACCCAAAATTAGTTGCCATATCAGATCTTTGTGCCAAGAAACACTAAGAAGAATCTGGGTGTATCGGGTGTTTCTTGTTGTGTCCAACATTGTTACCAACTTCAACCTACTGTAGCCACCTCATCTGGAATCCAAATTTAATTTTGTAAATTATGTTCCTTTCTTGCTTCTCTCAAAATTCTGTAGGATCTAATCTTGCTCAATTTGGGATCCTGTAACTTGCCTTTTAGGGGTCTTCACACCAAAATATCTAGAATTTAGATTGGTTGACTAGATGGGAGAGATTAACTGCTTGATTTATTTTCTGCATCTCTAGTTTCTTTTCTGGCTGATGATGCCAAAAAGGATAAGGTGTGGGGTCCATTGATATCTTGATTTGGTTATTCTGCTTTGAGGTGGACTCTAATTTTGATGCAAGACCTGATAACTCCGGATGACAAACCCTGCTGAATCGGACTCAACCAATTTCACTTAATTTGATCTTTAAAATATGGTTAAGCCCAATTAGGTGTGACCTGGCTCAATTACCTGCAATTGACATAAAACATATCAGGTTCTTACATTTATTTAGTTAATTATTATACCAATTTCATCAAAATCATTAAAAACTAATAATAATAATTACTATAAAAATGCAATACATCAAATACCCCCAAACCTAAGTTTTTGGTTGTCCCCAAGCAAAAGAAAAGTCCAAATAAAAAATGAAGAATCTCAAAAAAAAAATAATGCTAAAAACTTTATTTAACATTAATATACTCAAAATCCATCTAGACACAAAGGAGTAATACCCAAATGCCATGGCTTAACCACCCCAACTCAAAACCAAAAGGCAAACCCACAAGCTAACTATTCCAAACTCATTCATACTCAAACAAAATTACGCACAATCAATAGCTACCCTGCTTCCTTTAGGTTTTAATAAAATAATTCAGTTCAAACATCCAATCCTGAATGCAAAATCCTATCAGCCCATCTCCACTAGTGCAAACAACGTACTCAAGAGATCAATAGGACTTTTTCGGGTAAAAAAAATGGAAAGCAAGCAACAAGAATGATGGTTATGGTCACATAAGTGAAAATAAATTAACCACAATAAATCAGAGCATACTCAATTACTTATGCTTTACATCCCTTCCTTTATTTGTTTTATTTTATACTTTTAGAACAGCCTATACACTTTGGCACTCTTCCTTAAGTCATCGTTTGCCTTTTTACGCGAATACCGACATTGGTGATGAAGGCACCCGGTTACTCAGCAAGTCATATACTCAAAGTGCTTTGCATCCTCATAATTTAAGTCACTGTTTGACGTAAAAGCAAACATGGGGCTCATGAATGCTCCTAGTTACTAGGCAACTTGAAACAGCGGAGTAGATTGTGCTTTTTTTTTTCTTCTTCTTCTTTCTTTTTTTTTTTTTAAAGGAAAGGAAAACTAAAAATTCAGTATGCTCTAACCATTATAATCAATTTATTCTCAAAAAATATGAACAGTAGATATGAGATAGGATGAAAAGAAAATACAAGGGGTCAAAAAGGATATGCCAAAGGAATGCCTATATCATTTCTCCCAAGTAAATTGTCTACATTTTATTGCAACAAAGCTCACAAATAGGATTGGCGAAGCAAAGTAACTATCTCCTATACGAGATTTTATTTAAGTATTTACAAGTTTAAAACAGTCAATCCCTGAATTTGACTTCCAAATTTAAAGCTAAGATAGCCAAACAATAACACAAAAGTAAAATTGTCCCCCTTTATATCCTTACAAGTGATCAATGAATCAACATTCTTTTTTTTTTTTTTAAATTTTATTAAAAAATAAAGATAAAGATGCAAACATAATGGCAATCCTATATTATTAACACGAAATGCTCATGCAAATGCATCCCCAAATCTGAATTGGACATTGTGCTCAATGACAAGATCATCATCACAATACATATTATAGCAAGACATTCTTAAAGGTTAGGGGTACTCCCCTTTGTAGCATGCCTATGCGCTTGTGTGAGTTTGCAACTCGTCCTCAGTCATGTCATCTCTCTTGTCTTCTTCAATGTGCCTACAAAAAGTGAACAACGTCCATTCAAACCTTGAAAATATTGTGAGGATTAAAATTGACTCAAAAAAAAAAAAAAAAAATTGCTTGGGTTGCCTCCCAAGAAGTGCTAGTTTATAGTCGTTAGCTTGACTATCCCAATGCATTATGTCAGTGCTATGGAGGTTTTTGGTTGCTTAAATCCTCCATCTATGTATTCCTTCAACCTTTGTCCATTGACTTTGAAGGTCCTATCACTACTCTTCAGCTCAACAGCTCCATGTGGAAAAACTTGTATAATCTCAAATGGACCTGACCACCTAGACCGGAGCTTGTCTGGAAATAGCTTTAGGCGAGAGTTATACAGCAACACCTTTTGTCCTGCTTGGAATTCATGCCTCACAATATGTTTGTCATGCCATCTTTTCGTTCTCTCCTTGTAAATTCTTGCATTTTCATATGCATGGAGGCGGAACTCATCAAGTTCATTAAGCTGTAATAACTTTTTCTCCCCAGCAGCTTCCATATTGAAATTTAGCAACCTAGTTGCCCAGTAAGCTCGATGCTCTAGCTTCACAGGTAAATGGCATGCTTTTCCATAAACTAGACGATACGGGGACATCCCAATTGGCATTTTGAATGCTGTTCTATATGCCCATAATGCATCATCTAATTTTAGGGACCAGTCCTTTCTTGATGAGTTGACAGTAGTCTCCAATATTCTTTTAATTTCACGGTTGGAGATCTCTACTTGTCCACTTGTTTGAGGATGATATGGTGTTCCTACATGATGAGTAACACCGTATTTTATTAATAGAGAATCCAAATAACGATTACAAAAATACTTACCTCCATTCGTGATGATAGCTCTTGGAATACCAAAGTGTGTGAATATGTATTTCTTTAAGAACTTGAGCACACTCTTGGCATCATTAGAGGGAAGTGCTACTGCCTCAATCCATTTGGATACATAATCCATCGCCACCAGGATGTATTGATTTGAATGAGAAGGTGGAAAAGGCCCCATAAAATCTAATCCCCACACATCGAACAGTTCTACTTCAAGGATATTGGTTAGTGACATTTTCTGTCTAAAAGAAATATTTTCAGTTCTTTGACATCGGTCACAAGAAGAAACAAAAGCAATAGCATCTTTAAACAGGTTAGGCCAATAAAAACCACACTGTAATACTTTAGCAGCTGTTTTGTTGGGTCCAAAATGGCCTCCACACTCTAATGAATGGCAGTGTTTTAAAATATTTTTAATTTCATCATCAGGCACACATTTCCTAATAAGCTGATCTGGACAATACTTATATAAATATGGATCCTCCCAAAAATAATATTTTGCATCATGTAAAAATTTCTTTTTTTGCTGGTAATTAAATTTTGGAAGAATAATATCACATGCCTTAAAATTAACAATATCAGCATACCAGGGTGTACTAGATGTGAGTAATGCAAATAATTGCTCATCAGGGAATGACTCATTAATGGGTACCTCAGTGTTCTCAATTTCTTTACTTAACTCTAACCGAGACAAGTGATCTGCTACAAGATTTTCTGCTCCTTTCTTATCCCTAATCTTCAAGTCAAATTCCTGCAATAAGAGCACCCAACGAATTAGTCTCGGTTTCGCATCCTTCTTTTCAAGTAAATATTTAATTGCTGAGTGATCAGTATAAACTATTGTTTTTGCTCCTATAAGATATGGCCTAAATTTATCAAAAGCAAAAACAATGGCGAGCAACTCTTTCTCTGTGGTGGCATAGTTCAACTATGCATTATTCAGTGTTCGACTCGTATAGTACACCACATGAAGTCTATTCTCCTTTCTTTGTCCCAAGACTGCTCCTATAGCATAGTCGCTTGCATCACACATGAGTTCAAATGGTAGATTCCAGTCAGGTGCAGTGATGATAGGAGCTGAGATTAATTCTCTCTTTAATCTGTTAAAAGCAACCAAACACTCATCAGTAATTTTAAAAGGTGCATCCTTGATCAATAAATTACAAAGAGGTTTGGTAATTTTAGAGAAGTCTTTTATAAATCTTCTATAGAAGCCAGCATGCCCTAAGAAACTCCTCACTCCTTTAACAGATGTTGGTGGTGGTAATTTTTCAATGACCTCCACCTTTGCTTTGTCTACTTCTATCCCTCTAGATGAAATCTTATGGCCTAAAACTACTCCTTCCTGCATCATAAAATAATATTTCTCCCAGTTCAACACAAGATTAGTTTCTTCACAATGCTGTAGAACTTGGGAGAGGTTAGTCAAACACATATCAAAAGAAGGATCAAAAACTGAAAAATCATCCATAAAGATTTCAATGAATTTTTCAACCATATCAGAGAATATAGACATCATACATCTTTGAAAAGTTGCAGGTGCATTACATAACCCAAATGGCATTCTCCTATATGCAAATGTTCCATATGGACAAGTAAATGTAGTTTTTTCTTGATCCTCAGGTACAATAAGAATTTGAAAATATCCTAAATAACCATCTAAAAAATAGTAGAAGGGATATCCGGACAATCTCTCAAGCATCTGGTCAATAAAAGGCAAAGAAAAATGGTCCTTTCGTGTGGCTTTGTTTAACTTCCTATAATCAATACACACACGCCAACCAGTGACTGTTCTAGTGGGTATCAGCTCATTTTTATTATTTGTAATAACAGTCATCCCCCCTTTCTTAGGAACTACTTGAACAGGACTCACCCAACTACTATCAGAAATAGGGTAGATAATTCCTGCATCAAGTAACTTCATTACTTCAGCTTTAACTACTTCCTTCATATTAGGATTTAACCTACGTTGATGCTCAATTGAAGGTTTGTAGTTTTCTTTCATTAAAATTTTATGCATGCATATACTGGGACTAATTCCCTTAATATCATCAATAGACCAGCCTAATGCTCTCTTATGCTTTTTCAACACATGCAATAATTTTTTCTCTTGTTCAGTAGACAAATGAGCAGATATAATGACAGGAAAAATAGATGAGTCTCCCAAGAATGCATATCTTAAGTGAGAAGGGAGCTGCTTAAGCTCAAGCTTGGGGTTTGGCTTAGCCTCTACTGAATCCTGTATTTTCTCAACATCATTTAATACATCAACATGCTGTTTATTTTTAACACCATCAATCAAGTCATATTCAGAATTGTCAATTATTTCACTAACAAATTTATTAATCACATCTAATCTAAAACATTCATCATTCTCAAGAGGATATTTAGAAGAATTAAGCACGTTAAAAATTACCTCTTCTTGTCCCACTCTTAAAGTAAGCTTACCCTCATGGACATCTATAAGTGCCTTGCCAGTTGCAAGGAATGGACGCCCCAATATCAAAGGAACCTCTCTATCTTCCTCCATATCCAAGACAATGAAATCCACTGGGAAGATAAATTTGTCCACCTTGACTAATACATCCTCCACTATGCCTTTAGGATATGTCACCGATCGATCAGCTAGTTGTAATGAGACACTGGTCGGTTTCACATCTCCTAGTCCAAGCTTCCTGAAAACAGATAAAGGCATTAAGTTAATGCTAGCACCTAGATCGCATAATGCTTTAGTGAATTCGATATTGCCAATATTGCATGGAATTGTAAAACTCCCTGGATCCTTTAATTTTGATGGCAACTTGTTCTGAATGATTGCACTGCACTCTTCGGTGAGCATGACTATCTCATGGTCCTCTAGCCTTCTCTTTTTAGAAAGGATGTCCTTCAAGAATTTGGCATAGCTAGGCATCTGAGCTAATGCCTCTGCAAATGGAATATTTATGTGTAGTTTCTTGAAGACCTCCAAAAACTTTAGAAAGTTCTTGTCATCCTTACTTTGCTTGAGCCTTTGAGGAAAAGGAACTGATGGATTGTAGGGCTTTACTGGCTCTTCCTTTTTCTCTTTTAGCTTCTCTTTGACCATAGTCTCTTCTTGAGTTTGTTCCTTTACTTGTTCTTTAACAGGCTCTTTCCCTTGTTGTTCCCCTAGTTGTTTTCCACTCCTCAAGGTAATTGTCTTCACATGCTCCTTCGGGTTCGTTTCAGTATTGCTAGGCAATGACCCTTGAGTTCTGTTAGCTATCATGTTGGCCAACTGTCCCATTTGTATTTTCAAGTTTTTAATGGCAGCTTGCTGGTTTTGAAAGTTTGCCTTAGTCTCACCCATGAAATCAGTAGTGGCCTTAGTGAGAGTTGCAACCAATTCTTCCAGATTAGACTTCTTTTCTTGCTGTGGAAAACCAGGTGGTCCTCTATTCTGAAAATTTTGTTGTTGCTGTTGATTTTCCCAGAAAAAATTTGGATGGTTCTTCCAGGCAGGCGTGTAGGTGTTTGAGTATGGATTGTTCTGTTGCCTTCCTTGGTTTGCCACATATTGCACTTGTTCTTGTACTGGAGGCATGAATGAGCTGTCAATCGGACAATCTCGAGTAGCATGTTGCCCAGTACACATCTCACAGGTCTGCACACAAGTATTGACAACATTAATAGACAAATAATCTAATTTTTTGAAAAGAGTGTCTACTTTTGCATTGAGTGCAGTAATAGCGTCTATCTCATGAACCCCAGCAGGTTTCCTCGCCATGTTTCTCTCATTGGGCCATTGATAATTGTTGTTGGCCATTTTCTCCAAAAGATCATAGGCCTCATCAAGCGACTTCCCCATCAATGAACCTCCAGCAGCAGCATCAATATTAATTCTGGTATGGTTGTTCAGCCCATTGTAGAAGGTTTGCACAACCAACTATTTAGGCAGCCCGTGGTGTGGACACCTCCTAAGCAGATCCTTGAACCTTTCCCAGGCTTCATATAAGGTCTCCATGTCAAATTGCACGAAGGTTTGGATATCAGTCCTCAACTTGGCAGTCTTAGCAGGTGGAAAAAATTTTGCCAAAAATTTTTGTGCTAAGTCATTCCAAGTGGTGATCGAGCCAGCAGAAAGAGACTGTAACCATGCTTTAGCTTTGTCTCTAAGTGAAAACGGGAACAATCTTAGCCGAATTGCATCATCTGACACTCCATTATGCTTAAGGGTATCACATATCTCCAAGAAGTTTGCAATGTGCGCATTAGGGTCATCATTGGGCAATCCTCCAAACTGAACTGCTGTCTGGATCATTTGGATCAAAGCAGGCTTGATCTCAAAGTTGTTTGCTTGCACAGGTGGTCTTGTGATGCTAGATGAAGCTCCATTCACGATAGGCATGGCATAATCCCACAGTGCCCTGGGGTTTGCCTCTCTAGCAACCTCATTATTTCCTACTAGGATTACTTCTCTCCTTGGATCTTCAGCCATTTCTGGATCTACTTTTACCTCAGATTTCTTCCCTTCTCTGACTGCTTTAATATTTTGTTTACAAGTGCGTTCAATTTCTTGACTTGAAATGGGGTTTGATTCAATTCTCACAAGTCGACTTGATTCTCTTTTCCAAGTTGTAATTTTGAAAGATTATTATCTTTTTTTTTTTTTTTTTTTAAGAAGAGAGAAGAGGAAAGAGAGAGAAAAGAGTTCTAGAAATGAGTCCGAAGGAGTCCTAAATCTAGAGATGAAAGAGAAGAGTGTTTTAATTAGGTTTAAATTTTAATGGCAAACAAGTTAGCACAAAATGGACTTTCTATCCTAGGGTTAACCTAGATCTAGACAGCTCCTAACTGTTCCAAGATCGCCTTCAAGCACTCCAAGCCCAAAACTGACTAACTGTCTCGGCCAGGTAAGTGTAAGATGTGGGAGGTCCCCTGCTTGTTGCTTTCCTTAGACACCAACTGAGTTGGCCAGATCAGACAACGGAATCAATTGAAAACCACCTTCTTAAACCACTTGCCTTAGACACCGAGCAATTAATCAATTCGAACCCAGTCTAACTTTAGGACTTTCTTGTCCTATTGAGCTCGAATATCCTAGGGCCAACGTTTACTTGATTTTAGATTAAGGTCTAGGTTATGCAGGATGAAAGATGTGATTTTTGGGCTAAGGAAGGGTGATCAAATCCCCACCTTATCTGATTAATGGGTTAAGTGCCTTTAAAGTTAATTATGGAGATGCAATGCAAAGAAACAAGATGTCCAATCAAGTTTGATTTTTTTTTTTTTTTTAATATTTTTGGTTATACTATATTAGTTAAGCGTTATGAAATGTCAGTGATTTTTTTTTAAATATCTAAAAAAATAAAATATCTAGATTACTAGTAAAATCAACTATTTTTGATATTAAAGCACCGTTCCCCGGCAACGGTGCCAAAAATTTGATAGCCTATTTTGCAAGTGCACGAAATCGCTCAAGTAATATAATGATAAATAAGAGATCATTTCTATGAGGACTGAGTTTAATTACCAAAAATGAATGCTAATTTTATTAATATCTAAACGATCGAAACTGAATGACAGTGGAAATAAAATTAACTCTAAAAACTCAATGAAAGCTGAATCAAATTCGATTGATAAAGCACTAGGGTATATCTGATTTCACTTGGACCAATTATCAATTCCAGCTATTCGATTAATAATCCAAATTTAATTATTATGCAAGGATAAATAATCCTAAATTATTTAATAATCTCTCTCGAGTCTTATTAAATTACTAATTAAAATCTATAATCTATCTTCTAATAGTAAAATAGATTTCAATTAGTTCAATAAGCACAGTGATTATTTTCAAGATCCCACAGGTCAAATCTTCTGCTCCCGCTCCAATTATTATTCCGATGATATTTGTTATTAACTCCAATTTATAATCTTCCTTTCCAGTATCAATTATAAATCGAAATCAATCAAGTACCAAAGATAATAATACTTAAAAGCATTAAGTGTAAATAACAAACAATTGCATTAACAAAGAAAATTAATACAAGATTCTGGAATTGAAATTAAATCCAAGCTACATCAGGTACCTAGCTAGAAATTAGCTTTTCATCATATCAAAATCAAACTCAAGTTTACTTGAATAAAACTCCAAAATCATCCTAACAATGAGTTCTAGAAAATAAATTCAAAGTAAACAAGAGAAAGAAAAAAACTCTGAAGGAATTGCAGAGCCGAATGAATCCTCTCTTCAAATCTTCCAGATACTCCAAACTCTCCTTGCTTGATTTCTAGCTTTCAAAGATGATTCTCCTCCCCTCTGCTGGTGTTTTAGGATCCTTAAATAGGGCTAGGGCTAGGGTTAAGGTGGTATTTTTTCCATGATTTTATTCTATATATCATTCTTTTTATTTGGTATAGAATCTCTCCTCCTTTGGATAGGCTTTAAGCAACCACCAGCCATCTACTCCTTATGCTGCCCAAATTTTTCTGATTTTATTATGATTTCCATAGTAAAAGAAGGAAAGGAGGCATGGTTAATTAGAGGAGAAGAATTTCTTCCTTTCTGGGTCCACAAAATCTGCAAAACAAGTAAGGTTTCGGCTGCCCAAATCAAGTTTTTCAAGAATTGGTTCAATTCTTTCTCAGTTTGCTCCTCATGCAGAATTAGTTTGGACTCTGATTTTCTTCATTTAATTCTTTCCAAGATAGCTCTTTGCCACCCAAAATTGGTTGCCATATCAGATCTTTGTGCCAAGAAACACTAAGAAGAATCTGGGTGTATCGGGTGTTTCTTGTTGTGTCCAACATTGTTACCAACTTCAACCTATGTAGCCACCTCATCTGGAATCCAAATTCAATTCTGTAAATTATGTTCCTTTTTGCTTCTCTCAAAATTCTGTAGGATCTAATCTTGCTCAATTTGGAGTCCTGTAGCTTACCTTTTAGGGGTCCTCACACCAAAATATCCAGAATTTAGATTGGTTGACTAGATGGGAGAGATTAACTGCTTGATTTATTTCTGCACCTCTAGTTTCTTTTCTGGCTGATGATGCCAAAAAGGATAAGGTGTGGGGTCCATTGATATCTTGATTTGGTTATTCTGCTTTGAGATGGACTCTGATTTTGATGCAAGACCTGATGACTCCGGATGACAAACCCTGCTGAATCGGACTCAACCAATTTCACTTAATTTGACCTTTAAAACATGGTTAAGCCCAATTAGGTGTGACCTGGCTCAATTACCTGCAATTGACATAAAAACATATCAGGTTCTTATATTTATTTAGTTAATTATTATACCAATTTCATCAAAATCATTAAAAACTAATAATAATAATTACTATAAAATGCAATACATCAATAGCGATATCAAGTGTAGGTCATTGTGTGCCATGTGAATTGATTATCTTCTTAATTAAGGAGTATGAAAATATTGTTATGACATGCAGATGGAATGTAGGAGTATATTCGTATCGAATGTGATCATGTATCGAGCACTCTGCTGTCAAGAGTAGCTCGTGAAGGATATGGGTATAAGCGTTCCTCTGATCTAAGACCATCACGGTGACTTTTAAGCAACTCACTGTAACTTTAGTATCAGACCATCTGAGTTTCTAATTTAGTAATGAAAAGATACTAGGTACAGTCAAGTACTTATCAAGTCGTGTGTGTGTCAAGATAGAATTGATCCTCTGAATTGGTAAGAGATATGCATCAATTTTAATTTAGCAAAATCTTGACAAGGATAATCCATGAGATAGATTTGAAAGATTGAAATATAATGTGGTCAATTTAATTAGGGTTGACAGTCAAACCCTACATCATCTTGAGCATTTGGATTAAAGGGATGAATTATATGGTAATCATATGCCAGTAGATTCTTGAAGGTTGCTTTACAATACTTCGATCTATCTGATCGTCAGGTCATCATTGCTAGATGGTTACATCGATTAGTATAGAAAATTATTTCTATACTACTGGCTTAGATTCGAAACCTATGGAGTCATATGCATTAGAAGATTTGGTCAGATCTGATGGCTAAAGAGTCCAATTGGATTGTGACTCACAAATGGTGGTTGGCCAAGTTCATGGAGAACACAAGGCCAAAGCACCTACCATGGAGAAATCCTATAGAAGGTATGGATATCATTCTCTCCTTCATCAAATTTGAGATTTTACAGATACCCAGGATGAAAAATGCCCAGACAAATTGCTATCAAAGTTAGCAGCATCACAATGCACAACATCTAGATGCCTACCTATCTAGAGACCCTTGAGAGGCTAGCATCAAGGATGAGTCACCCAAGTGATGCAGTATGTAGATGATGAACCTAGCTAGATGGACTTTTTGATCTGGTACCTACAAGAAGGGTCGCTGCCCGAAGATTGACCCAAAGCTCGATAGATCTAACTCAAGTCAGCATGATAATTGATGCTCGAAAGAAAGCTCTACAGGCAATCCTACTCCATTCCCCTCTTTCACTATCTCCAACCTTCAAGATAGAATATGCCTTAAGAGAGGTCCATGAAGGCATCTTTATGGCAACTACCTAGGGGGCAGACCTTAGTCTACAAGGTCCTGCATAAGGGTAACTAGCCAGCATCCATAAATATGCTGCCAGTTTGTGAAGCATTGTGTCAGTGCTAGCAACACTCAAGCATTCAGCACTTGTTGGTGGCCTCTTTCTCTCCAATCAACTCTCCTTGACCATTTGCCTAGTGGAGGATGAACATCCTTGGCCCATTCCCATAAGCCACCAAGTAAAGAAAGTTCGTCATAGTGGTGATCAACTACTTCATCAAGTGGGCTGAAGTCGAACTATCGTTCGGATCATTGAGAAGAATATCCACGAGCTTACTTGGAAGAACATCATTTGTTGCTTTGATCTATCTCAGGTCATCATAACCGACAATGGCTAACAGTTCGATAATGTCTCTTTCAATGAGTTCTGCCCAGAGCTTCACATCAATCATTACTTCACCTTCATTGGGCATCCCCAAACTAATGGAGAGGACAAAGTAACCAACCAAACCATCCTGCAAGGCTTGAAGACCGACTGGACAAGGCCAAGGGACCTAGGTGGATGAACTACACA